>NC_058130.1:314798566-314834145 GCF_016433145.1 Gracilinanus agilis | reverse complement strand
AAAAGAGAATGGGGAGAAAGGAGGAGGAAGAAGAGAAAAGGAGAAGGTATAGAGGGAGGAGGAGAGGAAGAAGACTTCAATTCTTCAAAGTTCTGAGATTTCCTAAATCTAGGTACTTCCTTCACTGATATAGTTTGCAATCCTTCTATGACCTAGTCCATAGACTTCAGTATTTATTAAATATTTACTATGTGCCAGACACACTATGTTTAGCAATGGGAAGACAAAAAAAATTTTTTAATCCAGTATGTGAACTCAAAAGGCAGACAGTACAATGGAGGAGAACATATACTGGCTGGGGAAGGGTGTCTTGGTCTAGGAAATCACAAGAATAATAAGTGAAGCCATTAGGCTCCATTTACTATGTCTTTTCCAGAAGCAATGGTGGTATTGATTTGATTATTGTTTCCAAAGCAAGAAGTGGAATGTGGGAAGAGGGAAATGTAGAAAGGGGGATGGTAGAGAGGGCCTGAGTTCCAAAGCTGGAGGCTTGCCTCCTCCAGGACATGGCCTCTGATGGTTTGCTTCAGAGGGTGCTATAGTAGCAGGAAATAACATAGAGTCAAAGAACTTGAGTTCTAGTCTTGACTCTATTACTACTGTGTCACCCTGCACAAATCATTTAATTACACCAGACCTCACTCAGTTCCTTATCTGGAAAACAAGGGGATTGGAGCAGATGGTATCTAACGTCCCTTCCACTTCTAAATGTATGATCTTGTAAAGATATTTGGCAAAGTAGAAGGCTTGAGAACCACTAGATATAATGGGCTATGAGAGTTTGTACTTATATGTTAGTACACACATTAAAGGTGGTTTAAAATTAAAATTGTGGGTTTTTGTTTGATTTTTATGTATTTTTGAAGGTTTTTCTTGTTGATGATTACAAGGCTAGAATTTTACTTAATTTAAAGAAACAAATTTTTTCCAAATAGTATAGTTGTTCTTTGATTCTAAAAGTGATATATGGAGAATTGAATACGGTAGAAAAATAAAAATTAGGACTAAAAGGAAACCAATTGAAAGTTGGAAGTCAAGAGCTAATCATATGTAAAGGATAAGCATGAATCATTTTTTTAAAAAAGACTAGAACTTAAGAAGTTTCATTTCCTTTTTTAAATGAATACTACATAAGCTATTTAGTATAATCATTCTTATTAAAATAGATTTAATAATCCACACACCTGAAATCCACAGACTCCCATAATCTGCATTTCTTGATCCTGCCTGCCTCTCCTCTCTAGCTTTTCATGTAACATAAATAGGAATAAGCCCATGATAAAGTTTTATAATACTTGAAGATCGTTTCAATTATGGATCTCAAAGCACTTAATTTATTTGGTTCTCCTGTGAGATGGGATGTTTTATTATACTCCTCATTTGCTCTTTAAAAGCAGTTTCATTCAATATCTAAAGGTTCTATAATTTCATCAACATACATGTTCCTTCACATGTTAAAACTGGGGGAAATGTGCATTGGATATGAGGGAGTGAGGGGGGATGAAGGGGAAAGTAAAAACATGAATAATGTAACCATGGAAATTTTTTCTAAAAAAATAAAATATTTAAATCTTAAAAAAAAAACATACATGTTCCTTCCACTGACACAGAGCTCACCCTTCCATAACTGAATAGTTTTATCTGCTCAGATCAGTGAGTAGATGTTTTTCAAGCTACTAATACTAAAAAAAATAATAAAATCATCATCATCATCATTACTAGATCCTAGATTTAGAGCTGAAAAATACCCTAGAGATGATCTAGTCCAAGAACCATGAACTTCTTTTGTGCCATAAATCCTCTGGCATTTTGGTGAATCCATTATATTCCTCCTGAGAATCCTATTTTTATGCATGAAATAAAATACATAGTTAGAAAGGAAACCAATTATATTGCCATGTATTTATCAAAATATTTTTAACTCATATATTGTAGGTTAAGAATCCACAGATTTAGCTCTTTTTGTGGTGGTAAAGAATTAGAAAACGGAGGGATGCCAATAAATTGAGGAATGTCTAAATAAGTTGTGTATATGCTTGTGATGGAATATTATTTTTTTAAGAGTGAATGAGCAGGATAGTTTCAGAACAACCTGGAAAGATTTATATGAACTGATGCAAAGTGATGTGAGAAGAACCAAGAGAACAACGGACACTATAACAATATTATATCAATGATTAACTGAAAGACTTAGCTACTCTGATCAATACACTGATCCAAGACAATTCTTTTTTTAAAAAAACCCTTGCCTTCTGTCTTAGAATCAACACTAAGTATCAGTTCCAAGGCAGAAGGAGTCGTATGATAAGGGCTAAGCAACTGGAATTAAGTGACTTGCCAAGGATCACATAGCTAGATCCATCTCCAGAGAGAGAACTGATGAAGTCTGAGAGCAAGTTGAAGCATATTTTTTCACCACCTTTATTTTTCTTGCCTTTTTTTACAACATGGCTAATATGAAAATATGTTTGGTATGATTTCACATGTAATAATTGATATCACATTTTCACCTTCTCAATGAGTAAGGAAGGGGTAAGAGGGAGAGAGAAAATCCAGAATTCAAAATTTAAAAAAAGTAAATGTTAAGAATTCCCTGATTTTACAAGTTAAGAAATCAAAGTCTAAAAAGATTGAAGTGACCTTCCAAAGGTCATACAGGTACAAAATGACAGCACTAAAACCACTCTTTAAACATCTATAATGAATTGCTCTCTGGACAAATCAAAGGTAGCAGCACACAAAAAACATATCAGTCACTTATCATATGTATGTTTATATCACAAAACAATGTGAAGTTTAGATTAGGAAGAGCAGATAGACTCCTCTATCACTGAGGTCCTTTTTTCAATTGATTGGCTAAAAGCTTTTAATCCCCCAAAATTTTAAGTCCATTCATGTTTCTCCAATGTAGTTTAGTGCTAGTTTTTGTGATAATAAAAAAATTATATTGAGATAAGAGGGAAGTATAAATTATACACATTCAGTAGATACTAAAAGCATTAAGTGTTTCAAAGATTATCAATTAATCAAAGTGATTCAAAGATACTTCCAGACAAATGAACAATTTTTACACTCATTGGATTAACTCCATCCACTTAGGTCATCATCCAGGGAATGGTATCAGAAAGTCATAATCCAAACCCGAGAGATTTTTAACTCTTATTCTGGTATGATGAGAACCATTCTACATCAACTGATGGTCAAATCTGCTATTATAAATAGGTCCTTACCTGTGTATATAGATTACCTATTGGAGTCAAACCAGTCTTTACAGTAGATCAATGGTAGCAATAGACGAAGCTGTCTAGCATGTTCTTATGCATTTCTTTTGTGACAAAACTGATTTGAGACATCCATGACCTCTGTGGCCTTTAACAAAGGATAGGGAGACCAAACTAACAAATTTCTTCTGCAACGAATTAACTTTGTAATCTTGATGTAAGACTAAAAACCAAACAAATAATTAAAATAAAGCCCAAGGGTTTTTCCTATGTCACATACGTATTCTATTAAAGAGTGGGAAAAATCAAGATGTGAAGACATAGATATGGGGATAGGGGTGTTGGATGGAAAATGAGAAAAAAAATTTCTTCCCAAGGGCAAAGGAGATGGAGATCCTAATGTGCATGTTTTATAATTTCTCTCCTTAAATTCCTAACTAAAGTTGTTGACTATGCCCTAAAAGTTGACAGAGAAGATTATAATGTGTTTGAAGATAGACTTACTATGCAGTCTATAGGATTCTCAACTCTTGCTCCCACATTTTATGCTACATATAAGACTATCATTATATGACTAAAAGTAAAAGGGAAGGTTACTTTGAGAGAAGCTCAAAAAAAAAGCCCAAGGAAACAAAGGGGAAACAAATATATGCATATATATATACACACACACACTTTTTTTCTGCTTAGTTCTTGCAATAACCCAGTACTGAATATTCAATACTGAATACTAAATTCTCACTAAATTGTTCTTCTTGTTTGATAAATCTAAATTGGAAATGGCCCAGCAAGAGAGAAAAATGAGTACAAGCCACCCTATCAGTATGATTAAAATATACTGCCCAAAGGCACACATTTTTCTTTCCTCCGCTTCTAACTCACCAAAGACTTTTTATTCACCTCCCTCCAGCCTCCTCCCTCCATTAAAAAAATCCTACACAAGGTGATATGAGATGTTTCCCTAAACTAAGAAGAGAAATGGTATTACAAAGTGAGCCTGGTCTCTGTTCATGCACAAGAAAAGTTGATGTTGAATGTATTTTAATGCTTTGTATTTTTTCATTAATGATTTCAATCCTTTATTCCAATAAGAATTCAAATATTTTTAAAATATCTGTTCATTTCAACAAAAAAAAGGAAAAACTCTTTTCATTGCAGTAATGTTTCATTAAGTAACAAGTTACACGCACAGAAGAAGAAAAAAAGTTTATCTGGAAAGCCATCAAAAATATTGAAGAATTTTATGGGAAGCTATTATCAAACAAGTTATGGTACACAATTGTAATGGAATATTGTTGTACTGTAAGAAATTATGAGGGAAGTGGTTTCATAAAAACCTGGGAAGATTTGTATGAACTGATACAAAGTGAAGTGAGCAGGACCAAGACAACAATTTATACAATAACAATAATATAAAGACAATCAACTCTAAAAGATTTAGGAACTTTGATCAACACAATTACCAACCACAGTTCCAAAGGATTCATAAGGAAACATACTATCCACCTCCAAAGAGAGAGAGGAGATATACTCAGAGTGCAGATCAAATTATATTTTCTTTTCCTTCATTCTTTTTCTTTCTTTTACACAGCTAATATTTTACATGACTATGTATGCCTGTAATGAACCTTGTTTTTCTAGACTTCTCAAGGAGGTAAAGGTGATAGGAGGTACATAGAGAGGAAGTGATTTTTATAATCAAGAATAAAATTAAATTGGTGGGGGCAGGGCAGGGAGGAGGGGAAGGAAAGACAGAGAGACAGAGACAGAGACAGACTGAGATAGAGAGAGAGAGAAGGAAATGAATCTCTGGAATTATCAGAACCAAAAGAATTTTTTAAAAGAGCTACTCTCAAGACCTTCTGGAAATCTATACTAGACTTGCACTTTTTCTTCCATTGTGGTAGAGAAATTTTCTTTAAAAAAAGTCAAAATCAATAAATTTAAAATATTTCAAAATGTTCAAACTCTGCAGTCCAAATATTGGACCTATTTGCTATACAGAAAAATTGATAACTAAAAATAGTGAACTCTACCAATGATTTCCCTCTGTAAATTGAATTCTAGCAAAAGTAAACAAGTGTTGCAGCTGGGTGGCTGGGTGATTAAAGGGCCAGGCCTGGAAAACTAGAGGTGCTAGATCCAAATCTAGCCTCAAGACATTTTCTAGCTATGTTACCCTGGGCAAGTCAATCAACCTCAATTGCCTACCTCTTACCACTCATCTACCTTGGAACTAATATTTATTATCTATTCTAAGACAAAAGGTAAGGGTTTTTTTTTAAGTAAATAAGTAATATTGCCAGTGACCAAAATAATTTTAAAAAAAATCATTTAATATAATTTGATTTCTTTATTAATAGCATTTATATATATATATATCTTTATAGGTGTTGTCTCTTTTGAACTTCACAACAAACCTGAGAGTTAGGTATCACTATTATGCCTATTTTAAAGATCAGGAAACTGAAACTGGGAGAAGCTCAGAATTACAGAACTTTTAAGTATCAGAAGCAAGACTTCTAGTTCTATGACCTTGGGCAAGTCACTTCCCTCTCTGAGTCTGATAAATTGAGGGGGCTAATTTAGATGATTTCTCAGGTCCCACTCAGCTCGAAAATTATGTTAATTTCTGGTTTTTATCAGCATATTTTGCCACAGAACAAGAATGTTAGATGAAGCACTATAATGAAGCCAGATTTGAAAGAAGGTCCCTCCATTTAGACCTGGCATATGTGAAAAAGACATAACTCGTCATAAACCTATGATCTATAAATCTCTGGTGCATACTGCAAAATCATATTTTTTTCCTAGAGACCACACCAGAAGATGCAATTTTTATATTCATATTATTTTCATAATCTTTTTTTTACTAGGTCAAAACTATTAAAGATCTAGATGATATAGAAAACTATACTCTTCAGAATTTTAGTAAAAACCTAAAAAATTTTTTTCTAATTCTGCTTGCAATTGCATTCTTTGGCATGAAATGTAAGATAGTTTTAACATTGTGAGAGGATATTAATAGTTGTGTCTCATTACTATTTTTGTCATATGCTCTAGTGGCCTTATCTGTTTCTGTCAAACATTAAGTAGACTATAGCAAACCAGAAATCTAATAATGAAAACATTCTGGCAGATAGAGGACAGGGATGAACTAAATGAGAACTTTCCATGTGTTACATTCAAACCAACATTAGTTCTCACTCCTGCTTTTAATAGCTCTCTACCTTTTCATTTTACACTGACGTGGCCCTCCATAAATATTAAATTGAATAGGTACTGTGACCCAGAGCTTTCTTAAAGTGGGATAAGTCCAAAGATGAAAAGTTGTTCATGTGTGACATTTTTGTCAACTTAATCTGCAGTTGCATAGACCATAATTCGAATTCCACATTTAACACTCACTACTTGAGCTAACTTGGACAAACCAATTAGCTTTCAGAGCCTTGGTTTCCTCATGTCTGAAAAGAAGAGGTTAACTAGATGGCTTCTGAGATCTCTTGCCCTCAAAGTCATCTTCCTATACACAGGTTTGACCATGTCACCACAACCCTCCATTCAATAAGTGACTCCTTATCACCTCTAGATCAAATATAAAATCCTCTATTTGCTTTTCAAAACCATTCTTAACTTGCCCCACACATCTTCCAGTCTTTTACACCCCATTGTATATTCTTGGTACCATTCACACTGGCTTCCTTGCTCTTCCTAGAACAAAACACTCCATCGCCAGACTCTAGGAATTTCCATAGAATGCTCCCCCTCCTCATCTCTACCTCCTGGTTGCTCTAGTTCTTCTTTCAATGGCAGTTAATAGTTCAGTTGTTTCAGTCATATCTGATTCTTTGTGAAGGGTTTTCTTGGCAAAGATATCATTTTCTTCTCCAGCTCATTTTACAGATAAAGAAACTGAAGCAATCTGGGATTAAATGATTTTCCCAGAATCACACAGCTAAAGTAAGTGTCTGAGGCCAGATTTGAACTCAGAAAGATGCCATCCTGACTCCAGGCTTGGCTCTCTATCCACTGAGCCAACTAGCTGTCCTTGGACTTTCTTTAAGTCCCTCCTAAAATCCTACCGTCTGCAGGAAGCTTTTCTTGACTTCCTTCCATTAGTTATTTATAATCTATCATGTTTGTATCATATATGTAAAGTTGTTTGCATGGCATTTCCCCTATTAAATTGTATAGATTTTATTGAGATGAAGGGCTGTCTTTTACCTTTCCTCAACATAATGCTCAGCACTTAGCATGATGTCTGGCACTCTGATCCTATTATCCTAAGCTTTCTATAAAAGACTTAAGATAATTAGCATACCTCTAACAGCATTGACAACCACTGAAAATTTAAGGTTCTAGGAGCAGCTAGACAGCACAGTGGATAAAGTGCCAGGTCTGATCTGGCCTCAGACACTTCCTAGCTATGTGGTCCTGGGCAAGTCATTTAACCCTGATTGCTTAGCCCTTGCTGTCCTTCCCTCTTAGAATTAATAATAAGAGGGGGCAGCTGGATGGCTCAGTGGATTGAGAGCCAGGCCTAGAGACAGGAAGTCCTAGGTTTGAATCTGTCCTCAGACACTTCCTAGCTGTATGACCCTGGGCAAGTCATTTAACCCCCATTGCCTAGCCCTGTAACAAATAAAATTAATATAGAAGGATATATATAAAAGATATTAGGGTTTAAAATTTTTTAAAAAGGATTAATAATAAGACAGAAGGTAAGGGTTTAAAAAGAGAAAGGAAGAAAGGAAAAGAAAGGAAGGAAGGAAAGGAAGGAAGGAAGGAAGATTAGTTTATAAGGAGCAACTAGGTTGCCTACCCCTTACCAGTCTTCTACCTTGGAACCAGTACTTAGTATTGATTCAATAAGGGTAAAGGTTTGTTCAAAAAAAGAAAGAAAAAAGTTTAAGGATCTGCATTTTAGGAATATTGGATATAAATGGAAATGTTGACCAGAAGTAGAATAAGAAAGCATTATTTTTTAAAAATATGTTAACTAGAGGGGGCAGCTGGGTAGCTCAGTGGAGTGAGAGTCAGGCCTGGAGACAGGAGGTCCTAGGTTCAAACCTGGCCTCAGCCACTTCCCAGCTGTGTGACCCTGGGCAGGTCATTTGACCCCCATTGCCCACCCTTACCAATCTTCCACCTATGAGACAATACACCAAAGTACAAGGGTTTAAAAAAAATATGTTAACTAGAGGAAAAATAAATATGGTCCCAAGAGCTATACATGATCAATTAAAACTGGAAAAGTAAGGTAATCAATAATTTTCAACTTTTGCTACCTAAGTACACTTTACATAGTGTGATAACATATCTATCAATTACTCGAAGAACTATGTGCTGTGCAGAATATATTAGCGCTTAGATACTTGTCTTGGTATCATCAAACTTTAAGAGCTCAAAACTATACAAAGACTTTGGGACATGCTATATACTTTGTTGTATGGAAGTTGCAGAACAATAGTAAAATGGCTACAGATGCTATAGATATAGATAGATATAGATGTAAACTTCAGAAGCTCAAGGACCAGAAAGAGTGCAAGGATGGATACTCTCACCATGGACGGACACCACAATCCTTCTGTAACTTAAAAAATGTTCTTCATGAGTTACTATGGCCAAAAAATTCATCACCCCATGGCCAAACTGGTGATGGGTCTCTAGCTAGAAGATCTTTAAACAATAGACATACAACACATCACTAGGCTTACATGCAAAAAAAAAAAAAAAAAGCCTTTCAAGCTCCAAGAACCCAAAGTCACTTCCAGAAACAGAAGTCTTTAGTAGAAGTTGATACACACACACACACACACACACACACACACAGAGCACACACAACACATGGCTAAACATAGCAGGGAAGTTGGGACCTGTGATTCCGTTGACTTAGGACATTCTCAGTGAGGAACCTTCCTTTTCTAATGCAGAGTAACAACTGTTCAGCAATGTAGAATCTCAGTAAGTTGCTTAGATCACTAAGAAGTTAAATCATTTGCCATGGGTCATACAACCAGGGTATATATCAGAGGCAGATTTGAACCAGCTCTTTCTCACTCTGTAGCCAAATCTGCATCCCCTACACAATGCTGCCTCTCAGTTACAGATGTATATATGTATGCATACATATATATGTATTTGCATATATGTGTACATATTTGATGGATATACACACTTGAGTGTCAGATCTGAAGTCAGTAAGACTTATCTTCCTGAATTTAAATCTACCCTCAGACACATATTATCTGACCCTGACAAGTCACCTAACTCTGCCTCAATTTTTTCATCTGTAAAATGAGCTGAAGAAGGAATCACTCTATTGTCTTCACCAAAAAACACTAAATGGAGTTGCAAAGAAAATATTTGAATAACAACATAGATACACACTTGATAGCTTTTGTCTAGATATACAAAGGAAAACACTGGCATAAAAAAGGAAAATACAAGTACTTCTATGAATGATCGTATATATTATCTGAGATCTATTTCTAACTTCTCTCCTGATTTGCTGTTGGATATCGGACAAAGTACTTCATCTTTTGAGCCATTGCTCTATCTGTAGGGAATATAAGTGACATAAATGTGATGATATAAATAGCTAGTATAATATAGGTTCAGATTTATATTTAACTATATGTGTTATTTTGCACACACTGTCAGTATATCACATACTGATAGAGAAATAGATGTACACAGCAACATCAATAAATAGTTTTAATAATTCTATAAATAATTTTATCTAATTCTAACAATTCTATCCAAACATTATCTGAAATCAGTTTCTAGTGTACTTATTACTAGGAAGTAGAAAAAGTATTTAACCTTTCTGGGCTATTCCTTCATCTGAATACAGTAAAATTTGCATTATTAGACAATTAATGCAAAAGAATATTATATACAGCTATAGATTCTATATTTTAAAAATAACTTCTGAATGTTCACCTCCAGAAAATGAACCAAGAAATGAAAACATAAAAGACATAAACTACATATACATATCTGTTTGCCAAATGATGTCTTCTAGGCTGTAGGGAGGAAAGGGATAGGATGATATACCTGGAAATAAATTCTATTAAATAAAAAAATTCTTAAATAAAATTTAAAATGAGACAAATGAACAAAGTACTTGGAATAACGATCTCCTTTGATCTTAATGAGAAGCCTGTAAATAGCACAAAGAATATAACTTCTTTGGATCTCAATTTCCTCCTCTGTAAAATGAAGGAATTATTAGATTATGTTCAATCCATCTTGAAATTCTATGGTCCCTGTTTTACAGAGACAGAAACTGGTATCCAGAAAGCCTAAACAATTTGCCCAGAGTCACATGGCAAGCTAATAGAAGAATGGAACTCACCCACCAGTCTCCTGTCCTGCTGGGGTGCTCCTTGTTTAGCATCATGGCCTCTCTGGAAAGAGTTGGGTTTGTAAAATACTTAGTTATTTAAAAAGTACAGCCTTGGTACAGAGTATTGAGCCATCAGTCTTCCCCTGCAGGACTCCAGAAACTAAGATAACCTAATCTGACTCCTGCATGGCCCACTCAAGGGATCAAATTGCTTCATTTAGAAAAATTGCATGACTCTCACTGAAAAATGGACACACCAAAATCAGAGAATGACACTTGCTTATCTCAAAAGGAGAGAAATTTCGTGCCAGATTCACTAGTTTACACATTTAATGCCATCCATTCTGTATAGTTTTATTTCTAGAATGGGATAGTGTCTTTTCCCTACATCCCTCACTGATGGAATTTTATCTTCCCAAATGAATTCATACTTTCCTACATTACACTCTTTTTCCAGAAGGGTGTTTACTGTGTCTTATTCTTTACCTCCCTCCTTCTCCCCTCCCTAAACCTCTGGAAGTAAAAATCATGGAATAAGTAATTGCTTGATAGCTTCTTGCTCCCTCTTTAAAGTGCCGTGCAGCTGTTGGCGTGTGTGTTTGTGCTGGGACTGCAGAGTGGAGGTCTGGGAATACAGAATCTCATTTCAGAGAAACAGGAGCTAGCTTCAAAGGAAAGAGCACCTCTCCCCAGCTGATGGGACTTTTACTGAAAGAAAACAACAGTGGAAGTAAGAAACACACGAGTAATATCTCCTGTTACCCCTCTGCAATCCTTCTCTAAACTTTCCCCTCATTTATCTGATTATATCCTTCCGTCTCCAAATTTTCCCTTGTTTTGGTTTTACCTTTTTGTTAGTTTAGGTGCTTGATCATGGGCTTCAGGGTGGAGACCATATTACTTCAAAGCCCATTATAGGAGTTAGTTAAGGAAAAACAACTCCTTTCATTTCAGTGTATCCTCAGAGGTCTCATCAGGAAGGGAAATGAATTTAAGAAATTTGAGGTATGGATTTTTCTTACAGATTAGAAATATAATTAAACAATAATAATTAGGAAAACTAGAGTTTGCCTTCACCCATGCCATGAAGTTCAAATACGATAACTAATCTAATTTATATCTCCCTTTTTAGAGAAGATGAACAAAACAACTTGATCCCCGAGACATTCATCCCACACCTTAGAAGAGATCTGGTTCATGTGAGAAGAATGAGGCTATGTGAATGACCTACCAAGTACCTCTTTTATAGTTTAAAAATTCACATAACAGCTAGGTTTTATGGGACACTTTTAAGATATTTAAAGGCATTTTATACACATTATCTCCTTTGATCCTCACAAAAACCCTGGGAAGTAGGTGCTATTATTTTTCCCATTTTACAGCTAAGAAAACTGAGGTTAAATGGCTTGCCCAGCGTTACAGAGTTGGCATCTTGGGCTGGATTTGAACTTGTCTTCCCAACTCCAGACTCAACACTCTATCCATTCAACCCCCTAGCTTCCTCTAAAAGTAAAAGAAAGAAACATTGACTAGCTGTGATTTTTTTTCAATGTTACTATTTACAGGACTTCTAGAGTTCATTGTGAACATAAAATTACCTTTAAAATATGGCTTTTGAGAGATTTTGCAAGATGCCTTTCTGGTCATGTGAAACCATTGGCATGCTCTTTGGACCAGAAATTGGACTAAGACAAAAAGAACTCTAACTAAAAGTTGAAAATGTTGCCCCAAGAGCCTCCTCCCCCAACAAAGACAGTTAAACCTCTCTAACTTAGCAAATAAATGGTCTTGAGAGTTGATGCTACCTGAGATTCCATCACTCAGAAGACAGATTAAAGATGAGATAGTGCCATTTAGCCAAGCTAGACTTTGGATTAGAGTCATGCAGCGTCCACCAGACCAGTACATGAAGTTTTTCTATGTTGAATTCCACTAGAACAGTCTTACAAGAACTGGGGTCACTACCAGGTCAAAATGAGGAATTGGAGCAGAAGGTAGGCGGACAGAATGTTAAAAGACCAAGCTGATTGTTAAGGCTTTTCACTTTTAGATCCTTAAATTCATTAATTCCTGAAATATAAAAATGTGTGTATATACTCAAGTTTCCATGTCCATACAGTTTAAAAATTGAATTGATGTTGTAAGTGTCCTGCTTGAACCATATAATTCCAAAAGTCCAAAAGTGGTTCAGTTCTCACATTTTTGCCAAAAGTTGTATTTATTGTTTTTGTTAGGTCTTTCCTAGCATCTTCCCACCAAAAAAATACTTCATTCACTCCAGTCATAGGTGTTTACATCACTTTCTAAAAGGCCTCGTGAAATGCTTCCTATTTTCTCAAGAATAGTGTGACTCCAACCCTTTATAAGGGATGTTCATGTTACTATTTTTCAACTTTTCTGAATGCTCAATAAGCAAAATGTCCAACACGATTTAAAAAGAAAATGGAAATTTTTACAAGCAAGGGGACTCTGACAAAGGCTACTACAAGTTTATTTTGTCCAAGCTGACCCTGTCAAAATACAATTTACTGCTTTTTTTCAAATGAGACCAAAATAACATTTGAGAAGTCTAAAAAAGAACAGAAAAAAGAGAATTTCTAGAGTTATTACTCATCTATGATGACTAAATACAGTTGACATTTTTCCGAGCAGAGGTTTCGAGAGATTCTTGCTATTTATAGAAAGACAATTTGAGCATTACTCTGTGTCTGAAGATTTAATTCAGTGCAATGCTTTTTTTTTTGGTCTTAGTCACAACCAGTATCATCTTATTAACACCTCATAGTTCCCCTAAATTCTTTGGGAATTAGAATCAAAAAGAAAAATGAGATCCCTTTAAAAACTATCCTGCAACTTGCCAATATTTTCATTTGGTCTGAGTATTCCCTTCAGCAACAGAGATCTCCACAACTTCTTAATAGATAATTTGGTTTTCTTGAGTTGTTAAAACCAAAAAACTTCATCATCTGGCAGCTAGCCTTCTGGAGCTAAGCTGCTACCAACTCCACTTGGCTGGTTTGTGCGCGCGCGCACACACACACACACACACACACACACACACACACACACACACGGGATCACTGAGCTCAAACATAAAGTCTTTCCAGTGTAGAAAGATCTTTCAGAGCCCACACTCTATAAGCCCAGCCTCTGAGAACCTGGGGTTACTTCTACTGAGGCATCATAGCTGGAGTCTAGCAAAGAATATTGTCATGTAAATTCATATTTCTATAAATGGTCAGAAATAATAATTGTCTAAAATTTTTAAACTTTTGCATTTGACCTGACCTTGCACATATTTTTAGCACTGGTATGTAATGTTTTGCTTAGTCTTACTTTTAATGTAAGGCAAATTTCATTTTCTATTTCCCATGAGCTAGGACAGTAAATACCTCAAGAAAGTGGTTAAATACTGAGCAGCTTCATTTTAGCATGATGCAGAAACATTCCTACCCAAATTAGAGGAGTTATTAGAAAAGTAGAATAACCACTAAAATGGAAGAACAATAATGACTCACTTAGGTGGCACCTCAGAATTTACTAAGTGTCTTCTTTATAGCTTTCAGCAATAGATAGTGCCCCCATTGTTAGACCCATTTTACAGCAAAGAAAGCCAAGTTTCTGAGTGCTTATTTTAGTCTGCGTCTAAGGTAGAATTCAAAAGGGCCTTTTTTTTTGGTGGGGGGTGAGTGTTGCTTCAAGTCTAGCCCTTCTACCAGGTTCATTAAAGGGTATTGTAGTAAGTGGAAAAAACACTAGACTTGGGATCAGATTTCTGGATTCAAATTCTGGCTTAGACAAGTGCCTGTGTGAAGCCGGGGACATCTCAACTCTTTGAGCATTAGTTTTCTCATCCATAAAGGGGATGATAATATTTGTGTTGCTTTGTTGGCATGACAAAAGCATTTTTTAAGTACAAAGCATGATATAAATGGAACAATCATTGTCACTGTACTTCTTCATTCAAAAGAAAGAAAAGCAGAGATTTTCTGATCAGAAAATGCATTAACTTAAATTAGGGGGCATGTATTCTGACAAAAGTGTCCATCTAGAATCAGATTTTTATCTTATGGATTCCAGGAACATATACTAATATACTTCCATGCTCATATAAGTCATATGCTCTCCCATGGCAAAACTCAGTTATGTCTACATCTCCCAACGAAAGCAAAAGGAAATTTCCTGGGAGAGGAACAGGCAGACTTGGAACATAGGCAAAATACCAAGAGAAGATACGGTACTTTGGAAATATGGAATGGACACATTCACCTCTTCCTGTTTCTCAAGCAACGTGTCTAAGTAACTGTGATTTTATATCCCTTATAACTAAATGAAAGAACCCAATGCAAAACTGTGAATCGAAAGGTGTCAGATTTGTGAATTACCCTAAGACATCTGGGGGCAATAAACAAGTGAATAGGTTATCCTTACCCACATTTGTCATTTTACATTATTAAAAGATTCACCATGGCCACTTTGGATTTAAGAAGCAAAAGGGGATATATTAGCTGTAGTATATATTCCTTTCAGCTATTTCAGGATTCAACATATAAGGAATAAAAAAAGAGTGCTTTCTCTGAGGAATGCTGAAAAATAACACCAGTAGTGAAATAAACAGTATGTCTGGGCAATCCATGCTTTTGGCTTAAAACAATTCAAAATAGGATGTGAGTAATGAAGAGGAAATTTTGTATACATATATTGTGTGTGTATGTATAACTGTAGTCTTGTTAGACATATGCTGGCTAGGCGGGTTTGGTGATGCTGAAGATTATTTATTTCTCACATAATGCAAATGACAGTTGGTAAAGCTGCTCTGTTATTACTGATGGAAAATAAGGAGAAGAGTCATTCTGAAACAGCCTTTTAAAACAAGGCATTTGGCTAATGATGATGACAAGGGTTAATTGATAACGGCATTTGCCAGGATAAAAAGATAGATTCAAGAAATATCAGTTCTATTAGGACCTACCTTTGCCTTAGGTTCATTGGTCCTATAGAAATGCAATTATCCTAAGATTGTGCTGATATATGTGTATGTCATATATGTCTATATTTAAAACCCCCTCCTTCCCATCTCAGAAACTATTGATTGATCTGTGTATTAGTTCCAAGACACAAGTGCAGAAAGGGCTAGGCAATGGGGTATTATGTGACTTGCCAGGAGTCACACAGCTAGGAAGTGTCTGAGGCCACATTTGAACCCAGGACTTCCCATCTCTAGCCCTGGCTCTCAATCTGCTGAGCCATCTAGCAGCCTCAGATTGATTCAGGTGATTCATATTACACAAACAAAAACATATAAACATTTTTAAAAGACTTTTTGCTTGAGTTATCCCCTCTCCCCCAAAAAAATAACAATGAGTTCTCTTCTTCCCTTCCTTTAGGTAGTTAAAGACAATGTGATCAAGTCAAATGAATAAGCATTTATCAAGCACCTGTTATATGATCCACACTGTGCTAAGAGCTGGGGATATGCGTGAACAAGCTACATACAGAATACATTGGGGGCAATCTCAGAGGAAAGGCACTAGCATTAAGAGGAGATGGATAACTTGCTAAAATGCAGTCATAGTCTACTATCTTAGCATTTACATACATTGCAGAGATGCTGCAAAGATTAATTAGATAATAAGTTCTAGATTACTTTTTGATATTAGTAATAGTGGATACCTACACAGCTATTTTTCTTCCTTTCATTGTATATACAAAAATATACACTCATACAACATTACCATATATAATTGGCTTCCTTACCCCTATAGTCACTCTTATCACATCATTTCCCTCCAGGCTGCTTTCCTGGATTTTATCACTGTCATCAGAAACTCATCTTCCTTTGAGACCCCTTCAACTCTGAAACTCAACTCTACTCCCTCCCTCTTACCGGAGAGGGTATAGAATGAACATGGAGTGGTTCTTCCAGATCCTCCATTTAGGTAGGGCACTCCCAACGGGCTGCTAGACTTCATGTCCCACTTTTCCCTCCAAAGCTCTCTGATTCCAGATACCCTTACTCTACCCCTCCTCCACTGCCTTTCAACTACTTATTCTCTATTATCTTTTCAAATTAGATTGTGGGTTCCTGGAGGGCAGGGACAGTCTTTTCCTTTTCTTTTTATCTCTGGTGCTTACTATAGTACCTGGTTCATAGTAGGTGCTTAACAAATTTTTACAGACTTATTTTTATCTTATTTTTGTAGGAAGTTCATCAGAAGATGAAATCGATAATACATTGCATAGGTCTTGACAAAAGGAAGTGAAAGGAGGTTTTTTTTAGCTATTGTTAGTTTTTAAAAAGCCTATGTTATGTAAATGCATCCAGTACTTTTCACATGTAGAGAACCCCTACATGTAAGGAGAAGGGAATCATGGGTAGCAAAGCCTCATATCTGTAGCATGGGGGAATTATTGTATGACTCCAAGGAAGGCAGAATAGATATATCTAGCCTCTTTTCCCTCAAGAGAGATTTTAATTTCTGCCAGGAAGGGAAGCAGAAATTTGGGGTTAGAGGCCAATTTGTTCTCAGAGAAAGGGGGTATCAGGCTACAAGTATCTGTTTGCCCCCTTAAATATTATTAGCCATGGACATATGATCAGGTACAATCTAACTTCTGCTCATCAATAATGACACAATCACTGTGTCATTAGGGGGGAAAAGGATCCCAAGCTCTATATCCAAGGCTTGACCTTTTTCCTACCAAATATCAGTTCCACAATGAATATTTATAGAAAAAAAAAGCCCACTTTTTCAAATCATAGCAAAACTTCAAAGAAGGTTGGCATTGGAGTATATATATTAGAAAATACATAGGGAAAGCGTTTTCTCACTAGGAGAAAGAAAACCCAGATCAACCAAGAGGGAGAGACTTAGATTTTACTCAAAAAGAAACTTTTAAAAGCCTCTCTGATAGCAAGTTGGAGACAGGAACAAGAAGGAGACTGCCAACTCCTCTCATGTCTTCCCAGAGTCTTTTCCTTCAGTAGGCTAAAATGGGTTTGGTCTCTTCTATCTTCCCTCTCAGAGCAGGAAGTCAAAAGCACCCTAAGCAACTCACTACTTGAGGAGTCTTGAAGAAGACTTGATGCTTAAAGAGTCCCATAAGGGATTACTAAAGGCTGGAGCTCTCTTCACTCTCAGCAACTTGTCCAATTCCTCTTATAAGGCAGCATATTCATCTCTACCAATAAGGAGAGTCCTATAGCAATTGGCTTTGGAACAGGAGTTATATAGATTTAAATTTTACTTGCTAGAAATTAAATCTCCATTAAAATTCTGTCATGGGGCTTCATCATGGAGGAAAGATAATTTTGGGTTATTCACAGCTCTGCCAGGGGAACACAAACTCTGACAAGTCCTACCAAGCTGAATGACTACAAGTGTGCACCCAGAAACAGATTTATGTTTTTCACAGAAGGACCAGCCTAGTCTCTTCTCACTTCTTACCTACATTATTATAATAGCTCCCTAATTAGTCACTCTGAATCAAGATTCTAACCACTCCAATCCATCCTTCTTATTGCTGCCAAAGTGATTTTTCTAAAGGGTAGCACTGGCTGTGTAATTCACCTATTCAGCAAAACTTCAGTGACTCCCTGTAACCTCTAGGATCAAATATAGATTCCTCTCTTTGACATTTAAATCCTTTCACTACCTGGTTCCTTCTTACCTTTCCAGTCTTATTAAGTATTACTCTTTTTCATTCACAATATAGTCCAGCAAATTCTGGCCTTCTTATTGCCCCTACATATGGCATTCCATTTCCTGTCTCCTTTGCCTGGAATATATGTTCTCTTTCTCTCTCTCTCTCTCTCTCTCTCTCTCTCTCTCTCTCTCTCTCTCTCTCTCTCTCTCTGTCTCTCTCTCTGTCTGTCTGTCTGTCTGTCTGTCTGTCTCTCTCTCTCTCTCTCTCTCTCTCTCTCTCTGTCTGTCTCTCTCTCCCCCTCCCTCTCACTGTAACTGGGTGACTCTGGGCAAATCACTTCACTCTGCTTTCCTCATCTATTAAAATGAGCTGGAGAGAGAAATGGCAAACTACTCCAGTATCTTTGCCCAAAAAAACCCAAATGGGATCACAAGGGTCAGACAAGACTGAAACAACTCAACAACAAAAGTGTCAGCTGCAGTAACAAAGAGAATAGAGACTGAACCCAAACTAGCAGAAATGCAACAGGGATAGTATTTGAAATATTCCCTCAAAGAGTACCAAGAGCCCCAATTTTAATTATTGACAAGCATTCTAGCTAATGCTATGAGGAATTTTTTAAATTTACTATAATGGAAAGAACTCTCAACTAAGAACCACGAGACCTGAATTCTCATCCCAAATCTGCTAATGACTAGCTATGTGACTTCTGGATCTCATTTCCTTATCTATAAAATGAGATGAGACTAGGTGATCTCTAAGGCCCCTTCCAGTACAAAATCTCTGATCCTACAACCTCTCTGAATATCAATTTCCTCATCTATAAAAATGAGAATGTTGGACTATATTTAACATCCTTTACCATACTCTATGATAAGGAATGTAATATGCTGTCAAGAGCCTTGGAGTTAGAAGATCTGAGTGCCACCTCTTATAATTGATTATGATGACAATAAAAGCTAGCATTTACATAGTGATTTAATGTTTACAAAGAATTTTGCAAATATAATCTAATTTTATCTTCACAATGACCCTAAGAAGCAGATGAAGAAACTAAGGTGAGGAGTGGTTAAGTAACTTGCCCAGGGTCAAGAAGGTCATAAGTATCTGAGGAAGAATTTGAACTCAGGTCTTTTTGACTTAGACCAGTGCTCTATCAACTTACCCAGATGCATAACCCTAAGAAACTTACTTGCCTTGGTCTTGTTTTTCCACTTATAGAGATAAAATAATTGTTTTACCTATTTCAAAACACTTTCTAAATCTTAAAGTACTTAGTAAATTCGAGTACCAGTGATGATGATGAAATCATAATCAAATTCATAATCTCAGTCCCACTGCATTAGAATAAAGTTAAAATTAAAAATTATTATGTTCTTTAGGACACAGAGAAATTAATAACATGACTTTGCTCCTGGGCCTATACTTTTTAAATGCACACCAAAAGGCTAACTTGATCAAAAAGCTTACTTTGGAGCACAACAAAAATGATATAGAAAAGGAGCTCTTAAATTTCTGCACAAGGGAAAAATTATTATTGTTGTGGTGGTGTACATTATATTTAATAATAACAGAACATTTCAAGATTTACAGAACACTCTACATACATTATTTCACTATTAAGATAGAAATTTATTTACCAATTCATCTCATATAGACGTGTTCATGCTCCCAAGAAGTCTTATAAGGGGAAGATAGTGGCAAGTGATTTCTGCAGGCAATAAATATGATTCTTGAGCTTTTCTGAAGAAAATGAATGGGAGTCAAGTAGCAAAGGTCCATGAAATGAGAAATCTTCACATAATTCCACTTATACATGTCTATTGAAAAACAAAATAGAAATGTTTTATTGTTCTACTAGTAAAACTAAGCAAGTGGGTAAAGGTCATATAGGAAAATTGTCTTCTTCCCATTCTACCTGTAGACCAAGACATAATGAAGGCTATTAACCAACTTCGCATGATGGTTTCTACCATGGTTTTCTTCCAATTTTTCCTCATGATTTTTTAAAATCTAATTTTAGTCTAACCATCTTTGTGCTATTGACCTAGAGCTATCTTTGAAGAATATAATTTGTGACTGGAATCCAGTCATTTGATTTTCCATTAGTAGTAACGGTGTTAGAAAGGATCTTAGAAGACATAACAACCAGCTCCTTCATTTCACAGTTTCAGAACCCAAAGTGCAGAGAAGTTAAAAGAACTTGCCCAGGATCCCATGGCTTTTAAATATTTGAAATAGGATTTGAATCCAGGGCTTCCTGGTTCAAATTAGCCTCTCAGCCTTTAGCTACCTTATCCTCATCTGACCTGTGCCCATCCTCTAAAATCCACTGTTATCTCCAACTTCTAGAAGGGTCAACCCTCCAATTCCAGTAAGGAAAATAACTCACAATTATGGAGAACTGCCTAGGCACAAAGATCTTTATGGAAGATAAGTGATTTCTTGTACTTTCCCTGGTATACAGTCCAGATCCAGCAAGTGACCAAGGTGAATGAGTATAATACTTAGAGAAGAAGCCAAACCTAACACTTACTTTGTGTTTGTTTCTCCTGGAATATATTCTTCGTCTAAGAAACAACAATCACCTTCCTCCCCCAAGAACAACAAAAATTCACCAAGAAAATGAGAAGAAACTCCATTTGCTTTCTTTCCTTCATCTCATATGTCCTAACAATGAAGACAAGAATGGCGTACGAGGGTAGGTGGGCTCACTAATTCAGATATCTCACTAGGCTTTTAAAATCAAAGAGCCTACCTCTGATAATTTAGGGGTAGCAAAGATAGCCTCCTACAATATCTGCAACAGCCTCAAGTTGACTGTCAGTATTTTTTAATCCCCTCAGTTATTTTAATGCACGTAATTTTTTTTTTCTGGAATGTAGTTTGCCAACAATCTTCAGTTATTACTTTATATAGTAAATTCACTTTTAAGGGCTTCTGTCCCTAGAAAAGAGACATTATTCTGATTACATTTCGCATGGGAAATGAATTTGTTTACAAGTTTGCTACAGATATATTTCTTTTTAATTCTCTTCTTTTGGGTACTTTCATAAACCGTCAAAGAATGGAGGCAATTTTTGTAATAAAATCCTGCTAAGCTGAACTCTCAGAGTAACAAATCCCTTGGCAGGAGGCCTGTCAATGGCATGTTTCCAGGACCTCAGTCTGAACAGCAGCCAGGGGCTGCCCATAAGAACGGGCCCAAGATGGCTTGTCACCTTTCACCTTTGACCCTTCCCCCAGCTGCCTCACGCTTTGTGAACTTGAAATCTTGTGAGAGAATGCTGAGCCGTCCTGTTTACAAACAGCCTATTTATTCCTCAGGAACAGCTTGGCAGGACATATCCAGGTCACCTGACCCTGCGTTGTCACAGAAACCACGAGCTTCAGACTCCTCCTGTAGTTAAGCCAAAACGGCAGCATTTTTGGACTGGTTGAAACCGGTGCTGAATTGTGAAGCCATTCTCACAAGAGGAAATCACTTTGGGGCTCCCTGGATACTTCCCCAAAGACCACTTGAACCATAGGCTTTGGGAGTCCTGCACTGCCTTGAGAAAACCCCATGCCCCAATTTAACCCCCATCCTACCATTTCAATGGCGGCACCATCCTAGACCTTGCTAAGTTTAGAGTTATGCGACCAAATTCGTGTATCCATCTTTAGCTGTTTCCAAACATTTGTTTTAATTTGATTCTCAAATGTCAGCCACTTACTAGATGAGGTCCCTTGCTAGAGTCCTTTTTCTCCAACCTTCTTGACCCACCATCTCCCGGGCTGTTGACTTATTCATCACCAGTGGTGACATTTTGCAGGGAAGAGTCAAATGAAATCATTAATGGATCCAGGACTTTAAGAAAATAATATATAGGAGCCTGAACACATGAGACAGGTAAATTGGGAATCAGTCATTCATATCACAAAAATCAATATTCATTCATATTCAATAAATAGTACAAAATTAATATTCAATCATATTACCAAAAAAATTACATTCTACTTTACAAAGAATGAGTCTCAGATTTTCTGTCTTTAATGCACTTGAAATGTTATTTATTTACCAAAATTCTAAACATATTCAACTTTCTGAGAATATTTATTATATAAAGAGAAAAAGGACAACTTCACTGAGCTTTCTTGGATTGGGAAAAATGCATCATGGTATCTTATTTCTTGTTTTTCAATTAATTGAAAATGAAGGGAGATTTTTTTTTGTTTAGGTGTTCGTGTTACTTTAGCACCACAATTCACAAATGTTAGCTATAGAATTTTAAATTTGAAGAAAAGATTCCCTTAGTTTGAATCGAGACGATAATTCATCAAATTTACAAGCAAAATACATGCTTTTTGATGAAAATGCATGTTTGTGGAATAAAATGAGTGTTTTTCCTTATCTTGCTCAGATCTTGTCTATTATGGTGCAGAATTATTAGACTTTATTCAGTAAATGAAAGGAAGTTATTGCAGACTGTGGACAGAGGTTCTCGGACCTAGGATTGTTAAAACTGATTTAGATTAGTGGCAAGTAGGTGGCTCAGTGGATTGAGAGTCAGGTCTAGAGACAGGAGGTCCCCAGTTCAAATTTGACCTCAGGCACTTCCTAGTGGTGTGACTTTGGGCAAGTCACTTAACTCCCATTGCCTAGCCCTGAGTTGGTAAACCTATGGCATGTGTGTCAGAGGGGGCTGCTCCCCTCCCCCTCTCCATGGGTTCCTGAGGATATTTCTCACATGACTGCCCCTCTGTCCAGCAGCCCAATAGGAGCACTTCCTCCCTTCCCTGTCTTGGGTAAGGTGCTGGGGATGGGGAGGGGGACACACTGCAGTTTGGGCACTTGGTCCCTAAAAAGTTCCCCATCACTGGCCTAGCCCTTACTGCTCTTCTGCCTTAGAACCAATAGTTTGAAGGAAAAAAATTATCTAGGTTAGAAGGGGAAAATGATTAGTTGGTATGATCATTCAGAAAGCTATTGTAATGGGTGGGAGAAAACCTAAACGATGATAGCAATGAGTATAGAAAGGAGAGGATGACTAAGAGAGACTTCATGAATAATCAGGAAAGGAAAAGAATTCACAACTGATTTCAAATCTGGGTAAAACCATTAACAGATACAATAAAGTCTCAGGGTCTGGGGATGAAGATGATGATTTCAATTTTGGATATGTTGTTCTGGCTGGTCATCCAAGGAGAGATGTCCAAAGGAGCAGCTGTTGAAGATTTGAATCCAAAGTCTTTGTATTTATATACCAAGGAAATTCCTAAATGTTGCTACCTGTTCACAAAAGCACAAATGAAAACAAAATTAGAAATTATTAGTATTTGAGTTCCTCAATGGGTAAATGAAAGTATGTACATAAAATGCTTTGGAACAAAGTGATATGTTACATATATAAACACATATATTTATATAAAAACATATGTGCGTATGCATATTTATGTATATGTTCTTGTTATTACTTTGGAGGACCACTTCTTTTAGAGAATTATGAATCCTGTTGGATTTTTCAGAGTCTGACCCTACCTGGGATCCTTCTAATGAATAATATATACACAGGATATCTAGGATGTCTTAATGCCATTTTAATCTTTAATAGCGATTTGGATAGATTCACGTACCAATCCATCCCATAAATAAAGAGAATTGCTTTTTCCCTTAAAGGGAGATTGGAGAAAAAGAAGAAAAATAGTTCAAATGGTTATAATTGGTAAGAAATACAACAAAAGGCTACAATGCAAGCTCTCATTTGAAATAGTAGCAAAAGATCAGGGAAACAAGTATGGGTAAACCTCTGTTCTGTTGTGGCTGCTAACATGTAATAAGTCACCAGGAAGGGATAAGATGATGCTGAAATGTGTGCGTGGAAAAGAAGATAAGCTGATAGGCACATTAATAGTCTGGAGAAATTGTTTTTCAAATTTTTTCTAGAGAAAATACGATGCTATAAGTGGTGTGTACATATATGAAAGAGAGACAGAGAACATTTACTGACTTACTTTGTGTCTAGCACTGTGCTAAGTGCTAGGAATGCAAATGCAGGCAAAAAGAATGAATAAAGTCTCTTTTAAAGGAATCTCTGTGTTTAGAATATAAAATACTATGTAAAAGAGAAAATATGAGACAGAATTATAGAAATTATAGGTCTTGGAGTCTCCAGAAGTTCAAGAATATGAACAATTTACTTGAGCTTGCGTTGCAATTCGCACAGTTATAACAGGTTTGTTTTGAGGTTCAAATGAGATAATGTACATAAAGTGCTTTGCAAAAGTTAGAATGGCATATAAATGCCAACTATGATTATTATTGTTATTATCAGTTTAACATAAGTAATTTAAATGCTGCAAAAGAAATTGTGGAAATATACAGTCACCTATTTTTTATCTTGGAGAGAAACAAGACATCTTTTCATATTGTCCACAAATCTGTCATTAGATTTGTGATTATCATATTCAGAAGAAATCTATTAATAGTTCTTTTTTTATGTGTGAAGTGCTTATAGACTGCCACTAACAAATTGTGTAACTTTAGGCAAATCTTAGCCTCCCTGGACCTCAGTTTTCCCAATCTGTAATATTAAGGGTTTAGACAAAATGACTTCTAAGATTTCCTACTCTAAGATTCCATGATTCTACTTCACATTATTTCCAAGGGAATATGTCAGAAGAATGTTTTGAAAACAAAGAATAATTATTTTAAATCTAAAGTCACCTAAAAAACAATCATTGAATCATTGATGTGTGGTCTAATACAGTAATGTCGAACTCATAAAAATGACAGCCAGTAATCTATACATGAGGATCCTTGATGACCACATAGTGACTTAGTTTTCAAATGTAATTTTATCTATGTTTTATTGTATTTTTATCTATCTTGTCAAATATTTCCCAATAACATTTTAATCTGGAAGAGGTCACACTAGTGTTGCTCCCCATAGGCAGCCTGGGCCACGTGTTGGATACTTCTGGGTCTCATCTATCGACCCCACTGCCACCACTGTTCTACTTATGGTTTGTCACAGGAAAACTTTGTGGTGGTTTTTTATGTATTTTTGATGCCAAATTCAAAAAGCAAACAGAATATCTCTATCACCCACCATAACTGAGTGGCATGTAAATTTTTATTTAAATTATGCAGTACGAGGTGGTAATAAAGTGTGGTTTGACTGAGGATGGGCTAGGGGGAGATATAGTGAGAAGTCACTAGGTGGCTCATTCTTGCATGCTGTGTGAAGTCCCAGCTTATGTGTTATGTGGCAGGGCAGGCTAAGACATGTTCACGAGTGTTCAATCATGTAGTGAAACTCTCAATATGTAACAGCTGTTCTGTCAATTGTGTGTAGGGTGTCATTTGGTAAACATCATTATTGTTTCTAATCTTGTTTTCTCAAGTGCCTTGTACTCTGTATATACTGGTATTTGCTACTTAAATATTCAATATGATTCCTAAATATGTCAATCATTCAAAGTAGTTATTGTTAGGTATGCAGGAAGATAACTTTAAAATCTCAGAGACAAAACTTTATTCCACTAGTTTAAAAATCATGTGAATGGATTTGGGTTATAAGATAGGTGATGAGGAGAAAGTTTAGATCCCTTACTCATAGGATATTGCTCTACTTCACTACTAAATAGTTGGATTCAGAGATCTTGTCATATAATTTGGTGAAAACAAAAAGACCATTTCACAGATTGCTACCTTTCCCTAACAAATATATCAAAAAGATTTCCCCTAGTTCTAAACATACCAAACATTATCATACTAAAACCACCAAAAAACATAGAACTGAGTGAAATGAGCCTGAAGATTATACTAAGAAGGATCAATGACAAAGTGAGAGAAGCCCATTTGGAGTAAACTTTCTGTCTCCAAGGCCATCATTTAACAATTCAAGTAGAAGACCTAAATAACTATTTGTGATTTTATCCAAAGTCAAGCTGAATTTTTAGCTTTTAAAAGGATGCGATTTCCTGCAAGAGGGCAATGAAATATGTTCAAAATGTGAGATTTCTCTTGAGACACATGAAACATAAAAAATACTCGACATATCAATGGTGATCTGGAAATATCAAGATTACAATGTAAGAAGATGGAATATGGTTTTGCTGGTAATGGGAGCTCTCAGAAAGAAACTTTCTCTATAAATACAGGTCAGCATCTTCTCTGAAATTTGCCATCTTAATATTTGGGGATGCCTATAAGACAGTTAGTTCAACAATTCCAATAGATAGATCTGAAGTTCAGGGATGGATATAATTTAATAATGATATTTTCCCCTACATCATCCCCTCTCATAAACTATATAACCTGGCTTCAACCTACCTCTCAAGCTACATTGGACATTATTCCCAATGCTTCATTCTTTGATCCAACAAAACTGGTTTTCCCTTTTTCTCATCTGGCCATTATCCCGCATGCCTCAAATCTACTACTTCCTTACCCAGCCCTCATAGAGTACTCTTTCTTTAAGATGTGTTCAGGCATAAATTTCTGCATTAAACATTACCAAATATTCACAACTGCTAGTCCCCTCCCTCTGAAACTCTCTTGTATTTATCTACTTCATATATGCTTGCATTTATTAACTGTATCCATAACGAAAAAAATGGAGGAGAGAAGAGAAGCTAATGATAGCGATGCCAAAAAAAAATAAAAAAAGGAAAGAAAAGAAAAGGGCATCAATTAAATTTTTTCAACATATCCAGAAGAGAACAGAAGGAAATTCAAAGGGAGATACAGACCAAAAGAATGACTTTGGAACTAATGTATTGAGGTTATTATTTACTTTTTTCCTTAAAACAACTATCATTAATTATATTACATATAATTATACAATATGTATAAATATGGTCTGCATGACTTCACATGTATAATTGATGTCACATTATTTGATAGCTATTATATGTTATATATTAATATATGCTCTCTAGATAGATATAGATATAGATATAGATATAGATATGTTCTCTCCCCCATTTCCAATATAAGCTCCATGTAAAGAGAAACTGTTTCATTTTTTGTTCTTGTATCTCTAGCTCCTGTCACCGTTCTTGGCACACACTCAATAAATTCTCAGGGATTGATTGATACATAAATCTATTAGTCACCTACTTAAATGATAATTAAATATATGGGAGCTAATGAGTTCACCAAATGAGGCATTATAGAGAGAATATAGAAGAGCACCCAGAAAAAGCGTTGGGGTATATCCACAGTTGGGCAAGTCATTTAACATCTCTGAAGCTCAGTCTTCTCAAGAGGCAGATAGCCAGGAGCCAGGTATGTGGTTCAGTGGATAGATAGAAAGCCAGACTTGGAGATAGAATGTCCTGGGTTCAAATTTGATCTCAGACACTTCCTAGCTGTGTGACCCTGGGCAAGTCACTTAATCCCCATTGCTTAGCCCTTACTGCTCTTTTGCCTTAGAACCAATACATAGTGTTGATTCTAAGATGGAATGTTAAGAGCTTTTAAAAAATGATCTTGGAGAGATAAAGAGTATTAATAACTGAAATCAAAGGAGATAAATTGTCTGAAACCATTATATCTAAACAAAATAGCAAGTCAGGGGAAAGAGACAACATTAAGGGACAGAAGGCCAGCTTTGGAATCAATGAAACTAGGGTTTAGTTCCTATATCTAACACAGGCTCATAGGGTCATAAAATTAAAGATCTAGGGCTTCAGAGAACTTTGGAATCCAGAGTCTAAGCCCCTCATTTTATAGATGTGGAAAATGAGGTACAAAGATGTTAAGGACCTTGTCCAGGATCACTCAGGTAGTAAGTGCCTGAGGTAAGAATTGAACCTGGGTCTTCCTGACTTCAGGTACTATAATCTATCCATTCTACCATATTGTAAATGAATAGGTAAGTGCAACCCACTTTGTCTTAGTGTTCTAGGGCACTTTCTATGAATAGAAATCACAGATGAACTACCAGACTGCATCAGTACAGAGAGGTTCTACAGCAGAATCTCTCCCTAAAATCATAGGTCTAGATCCCACCCCCCAAAAATTAATAATATAATGCTACTGCATTTTGTTTTATCACCTTCACTTAAATTCAAATGAAAATTTTCATGTTCTACTGTATTTCAACACCAAAACTTTGCTTATTTTCACCATTCATAGTCCTTTAAGCTTGCTGTGAATAATGTAGTCCTGCAGAATTCAACAACAACAACAATCTCAACATATCCCCACACTACCCCAGAAAAGAGGTAAAGTAAAGAATTGGGCAATGTATGCTGTGTGCTACCAACATTACAGAAATCCTGCATAGGACTATACTATTAGTTTAACTTTGAATACCAAGCAAGGAAAGTGAGGCTATGTGATTCCTCCAACTCACTTGTGACCTTGATTGACCAACTTATAGTCTGTGTCTACACAGGCAGAATGAAATATACATTTGAGAGCATTATACAGATATTTCTTGCAAAAAGAGCTGAGGAAATGGGGTTTGATCTGAAATGCCCCAATTTTTCATCTATACTAATTAAATATCAGATTGCTTGGTTCTCTCCTTCATCTCGCCAGTGTAGACACTGCCCTCTGGTTTTCATTAGAAAAATGAACCTAAAAGGATATATATATATATATACATACACATATATACATATATATGTATATGTATATGTATGTGTATATGTATGTACATATATATGCAATAAATTAAGGAATTAACATTAATGCATATCACATTTTTTGAACTATGTTACAAAAATGCAAAAGTTGTCTATCAAGAACTCGAAGAAAGATTAAGACTGAAGTTAAAATATAGATTACCCATCCTTTTGGGCAGATTTAATTTTTACTAGATATTCTCAACATACTTATCTAGAAAGGTAAAAACCACAAAACTCTCAGTCCTTTCCTTTTCAATTTCAAGCCATCTCCTTGCACTCCGCCATTTTCTCAAATACCTTTCCAATACACATTTTTTGACAGAAGCTAACAAGCTATTCTTTCTCCCAGAGTGCTCCTGAATATGTACAGCACACAGGAGAATGAAAATTTTGCCATTATCCATTTAGTCCAATGTCCACAGCAACCACCTTCCAGTTTTTGTCCCAAAGTATGCAGAATTTGAATCTGCCTCCATTTTTCTTCTCTGTCATGGCTAACCTCTATGACTAGTTCTTTTTGTAAGAACACAAGAAAATACACAGAGAACCCCCCCAAAAATGTGTGTAGGTCACCTTTAAGCTGCTGCCTTCAGGGTAGTAAGGATGCTTCCCTTCCACACACAAAAAAAGATTTACGTGGCATTTATTAGTACTTTAAGGTTTGTTTTATAAATGTTACCTAATTTTATCTTCACTATAACTCTAGGAAGTTGGTGTTATTATTATCCCCATTTTATGAATGATGAATCTTAGACAGGTTAAGTGACTTGCTGAGGGTCACACAACTGGTAAATATCTAAAGCTGGTTTTGAACTCAGGTTAGGTATTAGACTAGGTATAGTTCTTGCATTCAAAGAAATTGTAGAGGAAACAGTCTATATGCCTGTGTGTACATATACATTTACATACACATACATGTGGGTAAACATGTCTGTTACCTTATTTTGTATGTCAGGCAAGGGAGCTAAGGCTCTGTCCTAAGCAATGTCTCCAATTTACTTGTGACAATGATTGTCCAATTTTTAATCTGTGTCTACACAGGCAGAATAGAATAGAACTTTAATAGAATTATCCAGAAAATTCACGCAAAAAAGAACTGACAAAAAAGATTTGGCCTGAATTGTACAAGCTGTACACTTTTTTTTATATACATGTGGGATTTTATGCACATTTTTATTCTTATGAGAAATTATTTGTAAGCTTAGGAGGGAGAAAATAGAGGGAGATTTCAAAATATGTATACAAAAATAGTTGATTTTTTACATTAATGTGAATATACTAAAAGTAGTTAAATATTTACTTTTATTCTTATTTCATGGTGTGATTTTTATTGCCATTTCTCATCATTGTCTCTTTTTTCATCTGAACTAAATAAATTATACATATTTACTTGAAAACATTTTGATTGTTCAGTAGGCAAAAAGATGCTTATACAAGTGATAGGTTGACATATGAATATTATAAACACATCCATGTACACAAATATATCCATTCCGAATATAGAATAATCACATGAAGTCAAGACGCACCAAACGGCCAGCCTACGAATAGGACTAGGGACCACAGTTTGAGGTCTATGATCAGCTCAGAGAACCAAAGTTACAAAAACTTTAAAGTTACATCTTTGCTTATAAATTTATTTATCCTTTGGCCACTCCTCAAATCAAATTTCTAAATTTTCTAATTCCAATTATACCAGGGCAGCTTATATTGTTATAAACATCTTTGGGAGAATTAAACCTTTAATCATAATTTATAAATGAATGTAATAGTTGATAATATATATTCATTGCCTAATCAGGAATAAAAATTATAATCCTATAAAAGCTGTTTAATAACAATTTGAACTACTGAGCACATAATTAAGGGTGTTAGGGGATTAGAAATGAGATTTCAAGGTGGCCAAGGGGTAAATTCAAGGACTTTAGATACTTTTTAAAGGGGGGGAAAGGGTGGAGAGGAGAGAATACTGGAACAAAGTATGAAAGCTTCCAAAAGGTGCCTATATTTGTATTTATATAATTATGCTTAGTGTACACGCAGTTATAATTAAATTAGTAGTGTGGCTTGTGCTTCATAGAATCTTTTGTTTAAGTATATCTCCTTTTTCAGATGATGAAACTGGTTAATAAACAATTTAAGATCTATTTGTCAGTATATTTTGATTCATAGAAACAAACCAAAAAACTAAGCAAAAATGCTCTGGGATGCTATGCTAATTATTCTCCTTTTTAATGTACTACGAAAGGGAAAAAGTAAAGTGTCCCAGTTCTGTGGTGCTCACATATCATTACATGGATATATTTTTACTTTCAAGGGATCATAGAACTAGTTTTCCTTTGCCATATGCTTCTAAGTTGCTTTTTGAGTTGAAAGGCCCCACGATAGCTCTGGTGGAGAGGATGACCCAACATTTTCTGTGCATTAAGCAATTCAGTGGAGGAACAATTTTCACTAACACTGTGGGTGAATTGGGAGCCAAATGCCCAAGTTTTTAATATTACAGTATTAAGCACCCATTATTTCCCTTTTACTCGAATGGATAAGATCGAAGCAATTTCAAAAGTGTGCAAAAAAAAATCTGCTGCAGATTGCCAGTATAGGTTATATGTGAAGAATTCCTATTAAAGCAAATGGAAACTAAATGTGTTTGAAAGTGGAATTTACCTCCTGGGTTGAATTTCACGTACAGAAGAATTAGAGATTGAGGCCCACAGAGACCTTACCTCTTAAAGACTGTTAGAATGCTCGGCATTTTTCAGATGAGGACATCATGACCTCACTAACCAGTCTGTATTCAATGAAAAGCCTAGTTCATTTCAAAGGACTACATCGGAATGGCAAAATCTATCCCACCCCCACCTCTATTCTCATAACCAACGGCAAAGGGAAGAAAATGTGACTTCTTATGCAACCTAGGCTGGAGTGACTGCCTAAGCCTGCTATAGAACTCATGTCAATAGGAGTTCTGTGTCAAACAGAAATCCTTCTACAGAGTAAAAAAATCTCAAAAGCTACGTCATGACTGTGGATTCCACCCTGAGAAGAGCAGGCGGGAATTACATTGTGCCATTAAAATGTTAGCAACCACATTTCATTTTTGAAAAGGCAATTTATTTGTCCTGAAATAAAGAGTTGATTATATCTCTTATTACTGTTACAAGAATTTGATATATCACAAAGTGGGAGAGTTACAGCATGTACCAACTATCAACCAGGAAAAATGAACCTGATTCATAATTCACTTGGAGAATGTCTAGTTAGTCAATCAAGTGATTTGTAATCATAAAGGCTGCCAGGAATTGAATGAATAATGGGCCACACTAAAATCCTTGGATTTTCGAGTATTCTTATTTCATTATGTGACTTTTATTGCCATTTCTAATAGTTGTCTCTTTTTCAGCTGAACTAAGTAAATTATGCATATTTATTTGAAAATATCTTTGTTCATTGGGCAAAAGGATCGTATGCAGATGCAGTGACCAGCATACGTAACTACCTAAAAATAGATGAAAAATTAATACTGTTATGCTTAAAAACTGAGGTGATAGAGGAAGGTAAATCACTCTCTCTCTCCTTTTTGACTATACCAAGTTGTTACAGTTTTAGTAGAAAGATCCCACAATAATTCTAGTTAAGTATAATCCCTGCAACTGGGGAGATTGTGCCTGGAAGATGTCTTGCACCCAGGACTTCTGAGATGTAGTGGAATGAGCCAATCAAAGTATCCATATTAAGTATGATGTCAATATAGTAAGCCCCACAAAATAAAGGCTACCTAAGGATGGGGGAAATGATCCATATCAGAAACAGAGCAAATCAAGGCTTCCATGAAAAAGTAGTGGGATCAGGCACATGAATGGTCAGTGCATATCCAGCCTGGGTATATTAGGAAGATGTGAGTTGAAAAAAAATAAAATAAAAATGCTGTTTTAAGGAAGAAATATTAGTGCTCAACACTGATAATATTAATGGAGAACCATTTCTTTATCCATTCTTATATATAAAATAACATGGTACACATAGCAAAATCTAGATAAAAGCAAATCATCTCAAGCTTCCTTTTTAAGTGCGCTAATTCGACACTGTTTCTTTGTTAAAATTACAAGTGTCCTATAATGTCATAGGTAAAAGACACCTGACCTCCAACTATAGCAATCTTGTTAAACTATAAAGTAAGGAAATGCAAAAGCAGTCTAAATCTTAAGTTTCATCTATTAAAGGAATATGACATACGCATATTGTTTAAAATATGGAATTGTCAAAATTTTACTTAACATGGTATCTCTTTGCAATACCTTGAGTCTGTCACTTTAACCATAGTTACTATCAGGAACATTTTGGTCAGGACACTGGTGGAAAAAATGAATATGCGGAATGACTGGAGCATGTTACACATAGTAATAAATATAGAGGCAGGTTCTTGGATTGACTTCCTTAAAATGATTTTCATCCAGAAGGATGCTTTTCAAACTTTATGGACTGATTACAACTATGGCTTTATTGCACAAGAGCACACATGGATCTCCTTATGGATAGTAATATTGACTTTGCTCAGCTGCATTCTTTATTTTCTTCTCTTTCTTTTTGATTTTTTTTCTTTCAGGAAACAGCTCGTGGATTAGGAGGAAAGAGAGGGGTATATTCGGGGGAGAAATTGGTGTAAAAGCAGCAGATATCAACAAAAATTTTAAATCTTTAAAAGGAAAAGTAATATTGAGTCATTCATCAGTTATAATTCATCGTGGTCAGCAAATGTTTGAGAAAAATTTACCTATCAAATTTTGGGGGGAGGAGGTAAATTTCAGGTATTTCATATTTTCTTTCTGAAAGTAGCATTATTGGTCACAAAAATATATAGTTGAGATCCTTGCTACTCTGACAGAGATTTTGCTTTTCCTCATTAAGAGTCCCTGTTGGCAGCAGCTTGCTCTTCACATTAGTTGAAATGTCTACCTTGGTCATATCAGGAGTCTTTCTTAGAAAGAAACTAACATGCAGTTATCTATGCAATCAAAGCAAACCATGTAATTGGCTGTCTGTCAAAATTTCAACCAACATTTTCATCCACTGGTATGAAATGCCATCATTTTGACCTACTTGCTCTAACTTTTTAAATATCATACAGTAGAGGTGTCAACACACAGCCAGCAACATCTCCAGAAACATCCCAATGTAGCCTGAACCAGATTAAAATGAAATTAGGAATTACTAACTAAATAAATTAAAATGCCTTAAAGCATAGATAATGTTAGTATGTGGTTTTCTAAGTCAATATGTGCCTGCAAGGATCCTTACCTATGGCTTAGCAATCCCTATTTCTATTTGAGCTTGATATCACTGCTCTACAAAAAGTTCAGCTCATACTCATTAAGTTGGCCAACTGGCCAGCACATGCTATTTACCAGGCACTAGAGAAACAAAGGCAGAAATAAAACTCCCTACCTTCAAGGATTTTACAGATTATCAAGCAAGATATCAGGTACATATAAATCTATACAAAATACATATTTAAAAAATACAATGTACTATAGATGTACCTTCCCCTATGGTGGCATCATCAAGTTTCTACTTAAACATATGTTTATATTGAGTGGAACAGGTTGTGTCAACAGGAAGATTACTAAATTAGTTCGGGTCAGACATTTTATGGTCTATACTCATTTAGCTACAACAATAACATTTTTAGCAGCAAATGAATATAGGAAACATGGTTTGGAGGGAGAGAGAATGGAAGTAATGAAGGGAGGTTTATTAAGTGCCTGCTATGTGTCAGGCATTATGCTAAGTACATTATAAATAGTATTCATTTGATCATAACAACAACCCTTAGATATGGGTGCTACTGTTATCTTCATTTTACAGTTAGGGAAACTGAGGCAAACAGAGGTTAAGTGAATTATCCAAAGTTACACAGCAATTAAGTATCTGAGATCAGTTTGGAACTCAGGTCTTTCTGACTCTGGGCTCAAAACTGTGCCACCTATGTGCCTCTAGGGTTAAAAAAATTTGATAGATCTGACTTTGAAAACTTTGGTTTGAATATTGGCTATTGAATATTGACCTATTTAATTCATTTAACTTGACTGGTCATCAGTAAAATGGGTAGGAGGTTGGACTAGGGGGCATTTGAGGTCCTTTCCAACTCAAGATAAATTATGTCATGAATATATGTATATATGAACCCTTTGCTGTTTCAGTGTTTGAGAACAATTAATAACATAAAGCAATTCAGACCAAGTTTATTGAAATTTGAGTTTTACTGAATGGGAATATGTGTAGTTCTGAAAAGTTATATAAAAATAAATATTTTTGTCACTTGGAACTTTTCCTCATTGAAAAACTCATAGTAATATCAGAAGTTCCCACTGAGAATATTTTGGATAAAGTCAATATTTTTAAACCCATTGAAGAAAGCAACCCGTCTTTTTAAAAAACCACATTGAACAAGCAAAATTTCCCAACCACATTAAGAATAATATTCTTAATGAAGCATGGAAAGACCAAGCCTCATCTTGTTCCAGGAATTTGGGGGTTTGATATACTCTCTAATCAAAACAGAAGGAAGGAAAGAAAGAAGGAAGAAGAAGAGAAGAAGGAGGGAGAAGAAAGAGGAGGAGGAGGAAGAAGAAGGAGGAGGAGGAGGAGGAGGAGGAGGAAAAGGAGGAGAAGGAGGAAGAAGAGGAGGAGGTGGAACAGGGGAGAAAGAGGAGGAGGAGGAAGAGGAGGAGGAGGAG
>NC_058130.1:314769011-314798232 GCF_016433145.1 Gracilinanus agilis | reverse complement strand
GGAGGGGAGGGGGAGGGGAGGGAGGAGGGGGAAGGGAGAGAAAGAGGGAGGGAGAACGAGGAGGAGGAGGAAGAGGAAGAAGAGGAAGAGAAAGAGAAAGAGGAAAAGGAGGAGGGGGAGGAAGAGGAGGAATCAAGCATATAGCAACTGAAGGGGAGATACTATGCAGGATCCCATGGGATCCCATGGGAGAAAATATTATGAGTACAAATAAGTAAATATAAATATGCACAAAGTAAATAGAGTCCCAAAAGGGATTGTTTCAAAAACACATTTTATTAAGTCTCTCACAACTTTAGTAGGTTAAGGATTTACAATTAAGCCGTTCTATCAACAGATGATGACAACTCCATTTATGACTTAGTAGATGGTTTTCTTTGATTACTTCCTCCAAAAACTATAACACTCTAAAACTAATTGGATAATGATTTTCTCTGACTTCAGTAGCCCAGTCCCTGGATTAGATAAGTCTTTCACCCACCCCACATTCAGAGCCAAAGTTTGTGCTCTGCTAACACCGTTGACAAGAAATCAGATCACCTACATGCCCTGATAAGGCATAGAACAGGGTTTTAGTGGAAGGAGTCATGTCCTAAGATAAAATTAAGGTGCAATCTCATAAGTGGGCTAAATGAGGCTGACTGGGATAGCAGACTACCATGTAAATAGAGCACTTGTACTAACATCATCTGTTTACATAGCAGATTTCAGACATTCTTCCCTGAGAAGCCACAGTGAGCATCAGCAATGGTGCTCAGTTAATCAATCATATAAGAATTCACATTTGTAGAGCAATTTGTGGTAACAAAGTACTTTGCTTAAGTGATCTAATTGGATTTTCACAACATCCCTGTATGATGTCTAATGCAAACATTATTACTTACAGATGAGAACCCCAAGATTCTAAGACATTAAATGATTCACTCAGTCACAAAACTTGTTAGTAATGATAGGATTCAAACCCCAGGTCTTCTGGCTCCAACATCCATGTCTCTCCCATAACCACAGTTAACTAAAAGATGCCTAGAAATGATTGTTATTCCTCTATCTTAAATTAACCCAGACTTATTACTAATACTGATTGGCTACATAACCTTCCATCTACTTCACAGGGAGTTTCCCTCTGGGTATTGCATAACATTTTTATCACCTTACATTTCAGTCAAATCTAACCATTCTCCAAAAAACTTTTGTGCTTTGAGGCCTGGTTCAGTCAAAGAGGAATAAGAGCATTGGTTTGACTGCTAGGCTATGATGATGGGTTACACACTCTACCTTGCAAACAAAGGCATGCTGTAAGCCAGTCTGCTGAGGGTCTGTCTTTCCTTCATGGTCTATCTTTCCTCCAAAAAGCATTGATTAAGCACCTCCTGCCTGCTCATGATAGGGAAATACAGAATTTAGATAAAGCATAGTTCCTGACTTCACAGAGCTTACAGTTGTGGAGGGAGACAAAAACAAAATATGACTATAGACAAAGCAAAGCATATAACTTTGGCCCTGAGCTAACTGAAGCCAAAGAAACACACGCTATATATATAATATATCTGTATGTGTATGTAGAGAAATATTTTATATACACATATATCTATCCAAAGGTACCCAAAGAAACACACGCTATATATATATATGTGTGTGTGTGTGTGTGTGTGTGTGTGTGTATACACACACATATGGATGGATATAAACATGTATACTTATATATACATATATCTAACCAAAGGTAGTCAAAGAAACACACATACTAAATACATATGAATGGATATAAACATGTCTATTTATATACATGTATATCTAATCAAAGGAAGCCAAAAATATATATACTATATCATATATACATACATCTGTACATATAAACATGTATGTTTATACAGACATATATCTAAAAAGTGAAGCCAAAGAAACACTGTGTGTGTTTATATGTACATATACATTTATAGGATATATATATATATATACACACACACATTTTTATATATCTCTCTAACCAACTGACGCATACTTTATATATAAATATATAAATACTTATACTTATGAATTTTTCACTTGTATACTATATGCATATTTGACCAAAAGACTCTCAATTCTTATAAAAAGTACTATGAGATCCTTAGTGGAACATTGTCAGAGTCTTTATACATGCCTAAGTGAGAAAAAAAACCAACAGTTCAGCTTTTTAACTAAAACAAAGATTATTTTTGGCATGTAAAGGCAGATACATATAATAATAATATTCAAAACATAAAAGTATGCTACAGTGTTACATCCCTCATCACCAGGAGCAATACTGAAGAAATTATAGAACTGTTTTTGTTAATAGTAGCAGTATTCTCAATAGTGTGAAATACCGTGAGACTGAAGCCAAAACTGCTTTGACATTTCCAGCAGTTCTGAAAAATTATTCTACTTTTCATGAAAAAAGCCACTTTGATTAGTTGCTACAGTATTAGTCCTTGTTGATACAGGCATAGGTTTCATAACAATAGTTTTTGAAAGGATACTCATGCGGAATTCTAACAGCCTCTCATTTTAATTTAGGCAGATAGCAGGCAGCACAGTGAATCATACACTGGGCTTGGAATCAGAATGACCTGAGTTCAGATGCAACTTCTGATCCTGATGGACATATGATAAAATCTCTTAAACTCTCTGAGCCCTTTCTGCCAGGGACATAATAATATCAACTTCCTCAAAAGTTCATCATGAGGATTAAACAAGAAAACATCTAGAGCACTTTGCAAATTTTAATGTTGGTCTTTGGTCATTTTCAGTCATGTCCAATTCTTTAGGACCTCTTTTGGGAATTTTGTGGTCAAGACACTAGAATGGTTTGCCATTTCTTTCTCATTTTATAGATGAGGAAACTGAGGCAAACAAGATAAAGTGACATGCCAGGGTAGCACAGCTAATAAGTACCTGAGGCCAGATTTGAACTGATGAAGATAAATTCCTAACTCCAGCTACAGTACTCTATCCACTGCACCAACTAGCTATACTGTAAACCTTAAGGCACTTTACTGTTATTATTATTAGGTAAATTATTAATGTATGTTATATAATTTCTATAATTATATTAAATTATAATTAAATAAACTAATTAATAAAGTATTAACTAAAGCTATTAATTACATATGTATTATTGGGAAATGTAGCGAAGAAATTTTCATTACTTCCCCACCGGACAAAAGGTCAAAGGATATGAAGAGGCAATTCTCAGATGAAGTAATTAAAACTATCTTTAGTCGTATAAAAATGTTCCAAATCGCTATTAATTATATAAATGCAAAATAAAACAACTCTGAGATACTACCTTACACCTATCAAACTGGCTAATGTGGGGGGGGGGGAGGAAAACAATAAGTGCTGGAGGAGATATGGAAAAATTGAGACACTAAAGCATTGTCAGTAGAGTTATGAACTGACAACCATTCTGGAGAGCAATCTAGAACCATGCCCCAAAGTCCATAAAACCGCATATTCTTTGACCACTACTAGGTCTGTATCCCAAAGAAATCAAAGATGGGGGGAGAGGACCTACCTGTACAAAAATAGTTACAGCAATTCTTTTGTGGTGGCAAAGAATTGGAAACTAAATTGTCTCTCAATTAAGGAATGGCTGAACAAGTTGTGGTATATGATTATAATGAATACTATTGTGCCATAAGAAATGACAAACAGGATGATCACAAAATAAAAATTTCTTTAAACTTGGAAAGATTTATATGAAGTGATACAAAGTAAAGTGAGCAAAACCAGGATAATGTTGTACACGGTAACAGCAATAATGTACAATAATCAACTGTTAATGACAACTATTATCAGCAATACAAGGATCCAAGACAACTCCAACAGATTCCTGATGAAAAAGGAAATGATGGAATCTGAATGCAGATTAAAGCATACCATTCTTCACTTTATTTCCTCCCAGGAATTTTTCTCTAGCGCAAGCATTATGTATCTTTATCAACATGACAAACATGAAAATACAAATTGTATGACAGCACATGTACAACCTATATCATACTACCTTCCATCTCAGGGAGGAGGGAGGAAGGGAAGAGAGGGCAAGAAAATAGATCACAAAATGTCAGAAAATGAATACAAAAAATTGTATCTATATGTAAAAAATTAAATTAAATCAATTTAATATAAATAAGAAGTGTTACACATCAGGTAAGAGCTCTGTGCCTCTGTTACAGAAAGGAATGAAGAAACAAGTAACAAGCAATGAGCAGAAAGACAGCTGATTTTTTTTAACAACTTGTCTCTTTCCTCATGTGCGCATTAGTTTGCAAAAGACCAACTGCGGAAATCTGGGTCTGTACTCATTTTTATTGTTGGTTTTGTGACTCTTGTCATTTTGAGGCATTATTGTAAGCTTGGTTTGAGAGGATTCTTGGAGAGTTCCAGTTTTCACTGCTACTAAACCATCTTGGCTCCACCTCTGGATTCTTTCTTCTACCTGGTTCCAATCATATCCCTTCTCCACTTAAAATCTTAAGAAACTCCAGACACCCTTCCAAGTAACTCTCCATTATGTCTAGCATTCAGATGGAATGGTAGTCTTCTCTATTCTATCACAAATTACTTTCTTCTCCCCCGTACCCATTTTTAATCCCACTGCTACTCTTAAAGCAATGGCCTAGAAAACTGATTTAGCTTCTAAGAGCAGGGCCTAAGACCCAGAATCTATTCTGGAAGGTCATGGTGAGAAAATTTGAAGCACAGCTGGACATCTGACAAGACTCATGACTCTGGCCTTTAGTTGAAATGGCTTATTCAGACCTTCTAGTCCTCCTACTTCTCATTCTATCACTCAGAAATGAGCTTTACAATTATAACCATTTCCACTATTTTTTTGCAAGAAGTGTTTAAAGAAGGTAAATGTGGATGACTGTTTCAATTATTTGACTGAAACGACAGAATGGGCCCAAATGTGACTGTCAAGTATCCAATATCCAAATGGGTCTTACATTCAACTGTTTTTAGGAAATATAGAGTATCTGGATAACTATCAATAATATTGAACTTGAACCTACAGTATTCACCTTGTACAAGTGTATTTGTCATTTCAGTCTTTATGACCTCATGTGGGGTTTTCTTGACAGAAATACCAGAGTTTTTATCATTTCCTTCTCCAGCTCATTTTACAAATAAGAAACTGAGGCAAACCAGGTTGAGTGACTTGCCCTAGATTTGAACTAAGGAAAATCAATCTTCCTGACTTCAGACCCAGTTCTCTATCCAATGCACCATTTAGCTGTCTGCACACAAAAAAGAACAAACAAAAAGACCAAAACAAAACCCCAAGTCAGTTTCTCAGGGCCACAAGTACCTTATGGTAAAGGTAATAAAGCAATTTGAATATATAATCTAATGTGATTTTTACAATAGCCTTGTACTCCTTCTAGGAGGAGGATCCAGGGGAAGGCGGGGGAGAGGTAAGACCTTCCCCCCACCAGTTCATCTCATTGTACCTTACTCTTTATGGATACAGGAAGGAAAGAGTAAGCATTAAGAGTAAGTTCCTGTCTCCCAGCATTAAAGATGCAGCCTGCTCTGGCTAAGCAGCCAATTGGAAGAGGCTCCTCCCTCTCCTGGGGTAAGGAGATGCAGAATGTCTCCTAAAAGCAGGTTCCTGACAGTTCCCACAAGGTAGCCTCCATTTTAGGTGATTTGGACATACACAAAAGCAAAGTCTCCCTTACAATAATACTTTCACTATATACACCTTAAAGTTCTATACAAATGGGAGTTATAATTATTGAGAGGAATCGCCATCTATGTCAGTAGAGATATAACTACATCATTGAATGAATGGATCTTCAAGAGTGGAAATATCTCAAATTCAACATATTCCAAATAGAATTCATGATATTCTCCCCCAAATCTTTTTTATTTTCCTATTTCTGTCTGTCACCAGTCCCATTTATGGCTTCAATATCACATTTGACTTCTCTGTTTATCTCACCTCCTTGACCAGTCACTTATCATCTCTATCTCCAAAAGAGCTCTCAAATCTATGCCCTTCTGTCTATTCCCATCACCATTATCCAAGGACAAGCCCTCCTAGCCATCCTCCTGAATTACCGCAACATCCTCCCGTTCTCTCTGCCTATAGGGTTTCCCCCTCTATCTTCCTTAGGCACAAAAATGATCATGTGAATTCTCTGCTCAGAGCTCTCCAACAGCTCCCTATGGTCTACTAAATAAAATCCAAACTTATTTGCCTGGTATTCAATATTTTCAAAAACCTTTTCATCCTTATCCTACACAATGGGTAAGAAAACAAGATGAATACATTACTGTATACTTACATATGTGTCACATCCTCGCACTTTTAATGCAAGCCTCATGAGATCAGAATCATGTCTAATTCTCTTTATATCTTCCCAAATATTTAGAATGGGGCAGTTATGAGGTACATGGATAGACCTCTAGGTTGGTAATCAGGAAGATCATCATCATCTTCATAATGTTCATGAATCTTCATGAGTTCAATCTGGCTTTGACACTTACTAGCTGTATGACCCTGGACAATCCATTTAGCCTTGTTTGCCTCAATCTCCTCATGTGTAAAATAAGCTGAAGAAGGAAATGGCAAAGCACTTCAGTATCTTTGCCATGAAAACCCCAAATGAGGTCATAAAGAGTAGGACATGACTGAAATAACTGAATAACAATACTCACAATATATAAGGCATTCATAAAATAAATTTTTCGTAATCCCTATTTCCTTTTTATTGGAAAATATGAGTAATTAAGTACTAGAACAGCACCTGTTTAAAAAATGCTAAATAAGTTTTTTATCCTCCAAGAACAGACTTGGAGCCTACTTCTACACACTGACCCTATTACACACACACTAACCATAATGTATTTGCACATATTAAAACTCAGTATAAACAATGATATTGAAGAACAAGCATAACATAGCTTCCATTATCTTCTAAGAGAAAATGTATTCCTTTGTACATACAAGGATGTGATTGGCCCAGAGGACGGTGAATTGAAGTTTTACTGCTCATAAGAATTGACTAAAGAACAAACCCTGGATAATGTTCATTAGGATGGAGGTAGAACATTCAGGAAATTCACAAATCAGGGTTCTGCCAACCCTTTTCTTGAGAATGGTAACACTTCTTCAAAGTAAAACATGATGGCCTCCATTGAACTTAATACTCTGTGTTACCCATGTTCAACACTTCTTCATCCTTCATAGCCAATAAATTAATTAATGACAAATTAACTAATACTGATTAGATCTGCCTTCATAAAAATCATTCACATATGGGGAAACACATGATCATATGATCTCAGAGCTGAATGGCTTCAAGTTCCTCCAACCTGGAAACTACATAGATCTTAGATAAGATCTTAAATCTAAAGCTGGAAAGGACCTCAAATGTCTTTCATTTTAAGACTAACCCCTTCATTTAACAGAAAGGAAAACAGACTCAATATGGTAGAGTTCAGAGAGACCAACTCACCAAGCATTTATTAATTGTCTACAATATGTAACTCACTGTCTTAAAATTGTGGTCCATGAATTTAATGTACCAGAAACAAAAATGATAAATATGACAACTATTGAAAAGTATAAGTAGACTAATCCAAAGTGACATAACTAAAGCCAAGAAAATGATATACACAATGACTATAACAAAGTAAATGAAATTCAAGATAAAATGCTTTGTATTACTTTCAGATTCGGACTCAGAGGGAAAAAAATGAGAAAATTCACCTCCTTCCCTTCTTTGAAGACTATGGGTGCAGAATATCACATATCCTGACAGGCTCATTTGATGTTAGTTGTATCGAAACAATTCTTTTCTCTTCATTTTTATCTTTGTTATAAAGAATGGTTTCTGGGTAGGGAAAAAGAAAGATTTGAAAATTAAAGTGATATAAAAAATAATCAATAATTAAACCATTGTAGAACATATCTCAGGGGCAGGAAATTATTTATTCCTTTGTATTTCCATCTCAAAACCATTATCTTCCTCGAAAAGCCAGTTCAAGTGACATCTCCTTAGTAAAGCTTTTTCTGATTCCTCAAATTCTTAGTGTTTTCTCTCTCATCAAATGCTCGAACTATACTTACCTGTGTTCATCTTATTGTCATACACACACACACACACACACACACACACACAAACACACACACACACTTATATAATGCAAGTTTCTTGAGGACATGGTATATTCATAAGACCCAGGGGAACACTCCAAAAATTAAAAGGAACTAACCCAGAGAGAGAAAAAAAGAATGGCTTCTATAGCCATGCTACTTTGCTGTAACAAAGTCCTATAGGTCTTCTCTCTTCTCTCTCCAAGCACAATAAGTGTCTGAACAGACAGTATAAGAGCTAGTTTCCAAATACCATCATTAAAAGCCTTGCTTCTCCCTATTTATTTATACTGGCTTCAGGCAACCCCAGCATGAAAGAGAATCTAGTCTATTCAGCATTACTGAGAGCTATTCCTACTCCAATTCATCCTATACCCCAGTGTCAGATTAATTTTGCTAATGCGCAACTCTGATCATATAATTCTCCTGTTTGAAAACTCTCAGTTGCTTCTTGTTTCCTGGAATCTCAGATGGGATGAACCTCGGAGGCCAACTAACCTAATATATTCATTTTGCTTTGTATCTCCAACACCTGGCATAATACCAGGCACAAAGTAGTAGTTGAATTAATATTTGTAGATTGAGTGATTGATACTAGAAAACCCACTACAATATTTTCAACAATTAGTCAACCAGCCATTAGTTGAAGATGTCTAGTAAAGGAAAATCTGCTCCTTCCCAAGGCAATCCATTCCATTTTAGAGTAGCTTTAATTGTTAGGAAGTGTGGTTCCTTATATCTTCCTTACACCTAATATCTACTGTACTTCCTTATATGTAATCTGATCAGACTCTAAAACATCTACCCTTTGTTCCTAGATTTACTCTTTGATCCCATCCCTTTTCTGCATAGCAATTCTTCAGATACTTAAATAGAGCTACCATGATTCTCTTAACCCTAACCCTTCAACCTAAATGTCAGCAGCTCCTTCAAGCTGTCCTCAAATGGCACAATCTCGGTCACTCATCTCTGGACAATTCCCATCTTATAAATGTCCTCTCAAAAAAGGTTATTCAGAACTGAAGAAAACATTTCAGGAGTGGCTGACCAAGGCAGAATACAGTGAGATAAATAGTCCCCCATATTCTGTACATTGTGACTGCCCATAGCTAAGGTCATTTTGGGTTTTTTGACTGACAGGTCAAACCATTAATCCATATTGAGCTTTCAATCCTCCAGAACACCAGACATTTGTCTAGCAAAACTTTCTCAATCCTGTACTGATTTTTGAACTCAAATTTTTTAAGCTTTACATTTATTCCCAATTAATTGAACATGTTGTAGATCAATAATCCTATGTATATTTTTAAATAGAAATGAATTAAATTTTTCTAATAATTAATAAGTGTCTAACTGTGTGACACTGAGCAAGTCATTTAATTCCAAATGCCTCGCTCTTGCCACTCATCTGTCTTAAAATTGATATTAAGACAGAAGGTAAGGTTTTTAACTAAATAAGGGATAGGGTAACACTGTCATTTTAAGGACCAGTATTCTACGTGTCCTGAGTAGGAATCTCATAATGCAGTAGGGTTTGACACTAATAACTGCTTTTCACTTTTAATGGGAATTAGGCAGTATAGTGGACATAGTGTTGGGCCTGAAAGCAAGAATACATGAGTTTAAATCTGGCCTCAGACACGTACTACCTGTGTGACTCCAAGCAAATTACTTAACCTCTGTCTGCCTCAGTTTCCTCAGTGGTAAAAGGGATAATATTAGCTCCTATCTCACAAGGTTCTTGTGAGGATCAGATGTGATTATATTTGTAAAGCACTTAGCACAGTGCCTGGAACCTAGTAAGTATTAATAAAAGCTTGTTCACTCCCCCTTCAATATATTGCAGTTTATATGTCCTTAGTTACCTGCATTTAAAGATCATATTATCTATTTCTTAGTAAGCTAACCTTTACACAAATGGATAAGTAATTTTTTTAATGCTACAAAGAAATCTTGGGTTAAATATAATAGTAATGATGTGAGCACAAGAGATCAAGAAAACAAGAGAGTTGACATATTTCTTGCTCATAAAATAAGATCTTTACTCAATATTAAAAGCAATTATGACAATCAAAACTGACATGAAAACTGACTAAAAATATTCAAAATTATCAAGAAAATTATTTAAAGTATGGATTTACATCCACTATAATTAACAATGAACCTTGCCCTAAGTGTGTATTGCACATTGTGCTGTAAGCTAATGATAATATAAAGTCATCACAATCAACAAGACATTCAAAAGCTAGGCTTGTATTGCCAAAAACAATGTAAGCACCCAGGCCATCTTTAGCCATAAGAAAAAAATGCTCCAAAGCACCAATAATTAGAGAAATGCAAATTAAAACAATTCAGAGATTCTACTTCAAAAAGTGGCAAAGATGATCCAAAAAAATGAAAATACTAAGTGTTGAGAGCACCATGGAAAAACAAATACATTGATGTGCCTGTGAATGGATACAACAGTTTTTTGAATTATACACAAAACGTCACTAACCAGTGCATGCTCTTTGACCTGGCAATACCACTGATAGGTCTATACCCCTCCCCAAAAAGAAGAAGAGGAAAAGATTGTTTACATGCAAAAATATTTTTAGTAGTTCTTTTCTGTGGTAGCAAAAAAATTGGAAAATAAGAGGATATCCATCCATTGAAAAATGGCTGAATAAATTGTGATATATAAATGTGATGGAGTATTATTATGCTGTGAGCAATGAAGAAATAGATGATTTCAAAAAGACAGAAAGACTTCTATAAACTGAAGCAGAATGAAATCAGCAGAACTGGAAGAACAATATGCACTAACGGCAATATAATAAAAATGAATAATTTTGAGGGCTTTTATAAACTGACAATGAGGACAACTAGATAGTGAAGAGGATAGAGTGCCAAGACCTGAGTCAAGAAAACCTGAATTCAATTATGGTCTCAGACACTTCATAGCTATGTGACACTGAGCAAGGCACTCAACCCTGATTGCCTCAGTTTCCTCATCTGTAAATTGAGTTGGAGAAGGAAATAGCAAACTATTCCAGTATCTTTGCCAAAAAAAAAAATCCCAAATACAGTCGCAAAAAGTCAGATGCAACCAAAACTGAATAACAAATAAACTGATGAAGAACCAGAGCAATCTCTAGAATAGCAGCACTGTATAGACAAAGAAATTTTAAAACTAAGAACCTGGTCGATACAATATCATTCATGATTACAGAGGACCAATGATGAAACATTGGTCCACAGAGACATGCCAAACTTAGAATGCAGAACGAGTCCTTTTGTATGCATATGTATGCATGTATGTATATATACAGATATTATATATGTGTGTGTGTATATATATATATATATACATATATATATATAAAATGTGGTAACTGAGAGAATTGTTTTGTTTGATTATACATATTTGTTATAAGAAAAGTTTTATTTTCCTTTTTCCAATGAGATGGAGAGTAGAAGGAGGAGATAATAGATATCTGTTCATTTTTTAAATAGAGAAGTGGGAGTGCTAGAGATGTGAAATGTCACTTGCACTTTCAGGTGAGGTTACTTCATTTTACTTAAATATTTTATTTTATTACAAAAATATTTCTCACAAAGAGGGAATTATCTGCATATTTAATGCAAAACAAAATAAAACTTTAAAATATGTTTATCATCTTTAAAAATATTCCTATTTATACATTTTTAAAATGTAGATATAAAAATTTTGATCTGTTTAAAAGTTTTCCAAACAAAAAGGATGAATGTGGTTTTAACCCATTTTTTTGAAATATAAAAAGAAAAGCCATCTGTTTCATTTGTAAGAATTAATCAAGGAAAATGGATACTTACTAGACAAATTTCAACAAAAACATTTCCATGTATAGTGAATGGGATTGAAGATGAGTATCATGGGTCAATAAGCATGACCAGGTAAGGGATATATTTTTTCCAAGTTGACTCATGTATCTTTTTCAGATATGACTGTCAAAACCAAATACTGATAGAAACTAAACTTAGAATCATACCTTCAAATCATGGTATCACAAAGTGTTCCAAGTTTTCCAAAATAATGAAACATATGAAATCCCATTGCTCTCACTAAAAAAAATGCCATCAGGATAACTTAATGAGGATTTTATATCATTAATAAATAAAATTTTACATTTTTTTAAATGATTACTTCTTTCAATTTTGCTATTTTTAATTTCTATTTTTTGTATGCTTTATCGTGTACAAAATATATTAGTGTCATTAAGTATATGCCTGTAATTTTAAAATATGTATGCACACATATATATATGAGCTCATTTTTTGATAAGAGTATTCCTCAAAAAGTTTGGAAATCACAATCCAGACCACTGAGAATATTCTGAAACCTGATTCTGTCATTTAATGTGTAGCTTATCCCTCCTGGCTTTACATTCTCTACAAATCTGCTAAGCACACCTTCATTCTACTCATCAGTAAAAATATTGAGCTGTATGGAGCCATGGGCATGTCCCTGTATTCTTTCACTAGAGACTTTACTAGGAACTTTTATTAACTTGTTAATGCCTACTCTTATGATCAGTCTATTCAACTATGACACATCAATCTACCCTACAAAAGTTTTGCTTCATTTTATAGAATTGTGAAAGGAAAAACCTTCAGATGGTAGACCCCCTCTCCACTCCTCAATTTAAAAAATGATGTACTTATAATTAAGAAAATATATTTGTGGGTGCTTTCTTGCTTAGTAATTTTCATGACATAGCCTATATATTTTTTTAAAACTTGGCAAAGGTCATGTGACCATCTCACAAGCAGGGCAATCAAAAAGAAGGAAAGAAACAAATATTTATCATTTATTAGGTCCCTTCAGAATTATTTTCAAGTGTCAGATTTGAGTTAAATAAGGCAAACACAGGACCCGAGAGTAACTTTGGTTTCGCTGATTTTAATAGGGGTAATAAAAAGGAGGGGAAAGGGGATATACTAGTTTAGAAATCAGGAAAAAAGAGGCAGAATTTACTGTTTCACCTAAGCATAAAGTATATAATTACCTAAAGAAGAGTGTCCAAAAATGGAGGAGAGCAGGCATCCCATGACTTCTCTCTTATCTGACCTTAATAAAGGAGAGATAGAGAGACTGAACTATAAATTAAGAGAGGAATGATTAGAAATAGGGAAAAGAGAACAAGAAATATGATGAATAAATTCATTCAGTCAAGTCAAATTAATTCAACAAATATGTATGAAATATTTACTATGTGTCATATGCTCAACTAAACACTAAAGATACAAAGAAGGACAAAAACATAATCTCTGCCCCCAAGGAGCTTTGAACTGGGCAAGCTAAAAAGAAAGCCTGGGGGATTTGAATTGTCTTGAAGGAAGTCAAAGGCAGGTAGGTAACACAGTGGATACAATCCCAGGCCTGAAGTCAAGATTTGTTTTTCATTTATAAAATTAACTGGTGAAGGAAATGGCAAACCACTCCAGTATCTCTGCCAAGAAAACCCCAAATAGGGACATGAAGCATCAGACATGACTGAAAAACAATAGAAAACTAATATGTGGAGATGAAGGAAAAGTAGATTCCAGACAAAGAAGACAAAGAATGGAAAGGCAAGAACAAGAGTTCCAGAGTCATGTTCAAGGATTATCAAATAGGCTAATGTCACTGGTACATAGACTAGATGAAGGACAGTGAAATGTAAAATAATGGAAAAGTAGGAAAAGTCCAAATTGTGAAGAACTTCAAATGTCAAACAACAATTGTTATATTTGACCCTGAAAGTAATAGGAAGTCACTGGAGCTCATCAGGTGGAGATGACATGGCCATATTTACACTTTTAAAAAATCACTCTGGAATAGAGTAGAAGATAGATTTGAGTGGATAGAAACAAGGTAAAAAGAATGATTAGAAGACTATAGCAATTATCTAGGTGGGCATTAATGAAGACCCGAATGAGGATTGTGGTAAAGTCAATTGAGAGAAGAGCATATATTCAAAAGATGATGGGGAAGGCAGAAATTATAATAATTGGCAGCAGATTAAATATGTGGGATAAATGAGATGGAAGAGTTGAAGATAATATTGAGTTTTCGGGTCTGGGTCACCAGGATAATGGTGGTACCCTAAACAATAATAGAAAAGCTGGGGAGAGGGGAAGGTTTAGGAGGGAAAATGAGTTCTGTTTTGGACATATTGAGACTGATATGCTGATGGAACAACCAAATCAAGATGTCCAAAAGAGAGCTGGGGATATGGGGCTAGAACTCAGTAGTTAGTCTAGGACTAGATATATAAGTCTAGGAATCATGTGCATAAAGATAATCTAACCCATGAGAGCTGAGAGGATCATCAAGAAATATAATATAATATAGAGGCAATTGGTTGGCTCAACTGAAAGATGAGAAGTCCTGGGTTCAAATATGACCTCAGATACTTCCTAAGTATATGATCCTGAGCAAATCTCTTAAGGCCATTGTCTAGCCCTTATCATTCTTCTGCCTTGAAACCAGTACTTAGTACTGATCTTAAGACAGAAAGCAAGGGGTTTTTTTTCTTTTTAAAAAGAAAGATGGTGTAGATCAGCAATGAGCAAACTACTGCCCGGGGGCCAGATGCGGCCCCCTGAAATGTTCTATCCCACCTCTTGACATTATTCCTAATCTGACAAATACAATGAGTAGGATACAATACAATGAAACTTCGAAAGAGTTGCCTTAGAAACAGATTGATAAATGAGCATTTTCTTTCCTTTGGCCCCCTCTTTTAAACGTTTGCCCATCACTGATATAGACCAAAAAATAAAAGTTCATTAAGAGATCATTGGTAAATTTGGGGGAGGGCAATTGAATGATAGAGCAAGAATAGGGGGATGAGGAGTGAATCCCAGTACCAGTATTGGAGACAGGCTCATTGAGGGACACAGACTAGACTACACAGATCATCTCATGAGTTTCAACCTGGCCCAAGGAGACCTACATCTGAGCAAGCAAGAGCAAGTCAAGGTATAGGAGCCTGATCAGTAGATAGGAGGGCCCCTGTTTTCCCTGGAGAAGCTTTGAGAAAAATGATATGGGGATATGTCTTTTCCCCAGAGGATATCCTAGGTCTAGAGATGGTCATCGTGAGGGCCCCATTAAAGCAAACGGTGGAGAGTGAACCCTTAAATTGTGCTTTAGAAGGTCACCTAGATTTATTTATTGTTTCAAGGTTTGTGTTGTTTTCTCTTTTAACTCTTCTTTGATTTTCTGAATTTCCATCTTTGTATTTAGTTAAAATGATTGCTTTTCCTTTCTTTAATTGCTTTTTCTTTCTTCTTTTCTTTAGTTGCATACTCAGTTAATTGGCTTGTTCTTTCTTCTGTTGCTGAAAAATTTAAAGACATAAATTTTCTTCTAACGGTTGTTTTCATTGTATTCCAAAAGTTTTGATATGTTGCTGCATTGTTGTCTTACTATTGAATGAAATTGTATATTGGTTTATGATTTGTCTTTGACCTACCACTACTTTATGATTAAACTAAGTTTAATACTTTATTCAATGGTCCTTTTATTGATTTATTTGCATTTATTAATTATGTTTTATTGTGTTGTGGTCAGTAACTATGTAAAAATATGTTATTTCTGCTTTTTTTTCATTTATTAAGATTCATGCTTTGGCATATGGCCAATTTTTATTCTCATGAACTATTGAGAATACGTATATTCCTTTCTATTTCCATTAAGCAGGTACGAAAGATCTGTGATATCCAATGTTTATAAAAATTCTATTAAGATATTTAATTTCTATATTTTTGTTAAATTTGTCTATATTAAAAGTGTACATTGGCATTCCTGAGTGTTATAAACTTCTCCCTTTAATACAATTAACTTTTTTCCAAGTACTCACATGCTATGCCATTTAGTACATATGTGTGTGCACATGTATCTGTAATTATCCATGGTTACTTTAAGCATAAAGTAGTTTCCCTTCCTAACTCTTTTTACTGTCTCTATTTTTATGGTTGTCAGAAATCATAATTGCTACTTTTACTTATCTTCAAATGGGTTTCTTTTAAACAATGTGATTGGTTTCTGCTTCCCAATCCTCTCTGCTATCTTTCTCCATTTTATGGATGAGATCTTTTTTTTTTTAATCCTTACCTTCCATCTTAGCATCAATACCATGTATTGGTTCCACAGCAGAAAAGTGGTAAGATCTAGGAAATGAGGGTTAAGGGACTTGCCCAGGGTCACACAGCTAGGAAGTATCTGGAGCCAGATTTGAACCAAGGAACTCTCATCTCTGGGCCTGGCTTTCTATCCACTGAATCGTTTAGCTGTCTCCAATTGATGAATCTTTATATTCATATTCACTATTATGATTGTTATTTGTGTATCTTCCTTCATTATAATCCCATATCTTTCCTTCTCTACCTCCCACTATATTCTTTACAAAATGAAAAGGATGGATAAAGGGAACTAAACTGATAATTATTAATAATATGTAACTGAAATAACTAGTTCCTACCTCTCATTTCTTCTGGAAGCACAAATCTTGATGTATGGTTTATCCTATCTCTCTCTGTCTTTGTCACTGTATCTGCATGCTTATGTTTGTGTGTGTGTCTGTCTCTGTCTCTCTATCTATCTCTCTGTCTCTCGATCTCATACACACCCACACAGCACTTTTTGTTGTAGCAAAAAATTGGAAATGTAATAGGTTCTATCATTGGGGAATAGCTGAATAAAACATAGTCTACAACTGTAATGGAATATTATTGCTCAATAAGAAAAAGAAATTGTCATAAAAAGTAAAAAAAACTTAAAAGACTGGTGTACGTTGTCTTTATGAAGTGAGTAGAAATAGAAGAACATGACATGATTATGACAGCATAAAAGAAAACAATTTGAGAAACTTAAGGCTTGTGATCAAAGCAATGGCCAAGCAAGACTTCAGAAGATTAAAGATGAAACATGCTTCTCAGTTCTTGGCTCGATCTAGAGATGCGGCCAATTCATGGAATAGTTTTTCTTTCTTTTACTTGTTTGTACTTATAGAGAACTTCTATGGGGTGATGGTGGGGGAAATGGAGAGAGTGATATTGATGCAAAAAAGAAAGAAAATAACATCCATGAAATAATTCTTTTACAAGTACACAGAAGAAAGTAAAAGATAGTTCAGAAGGGAACAGAGATGAAGAGAGTATGATCTATTTAATATACACCTTAAAAAACAAAATAGATGTAACAGAATTTCATAGTTTCACATATAATCTTTGTTTTCTGTTCTTTGTATATTGAAATGTTCATGCTTGTTGATGTTTCAAATCATAATAAAAAGAAAAATTAAATTACTACAATGAAGAAAGAAGAAATTCAGAGGAATTTTGATTTATTTTCTTTTAAAGTCTTAATTTAGCCATATTGTAAAAAGCATAAGAATTAATATGTTTAGAAAAGGATATCCAGTTAGTTCAGTATCAAATGGTTATATCTGTAAAGACTTAAATTATTATGCCAATTAATCAATCAACCAACATTTATTAGATATTTACTATGTTCTAGGAATTAGGGATGCAAATACAAAGAATGAAGTAATACTTAACCTCAAGAATATTACATTCTACATGTCCATGTGAGGAGGCACAACTGTTTCTTTGACTACTTTCCATAGTACTAGCCCAATGATAATAGGCACTTAATAAACATTATTTGACTGCTTGATTAATTTTATCTCTAAATCTCTAAGCCTAATTTCCTGGAAAGAAAAACTTCTCCTGGTATCAATTCTTAATAATAAGCAGAGAAAGAAGAGCTTGGGATTCAAAATACTATATGGAAAAAGTACAAGCAGGCTTTTACTATGTGAAAACCTAATATTGGCATAGGAAAACTCACTCCCTTATACCTAAAGGCAGACTTGTTCTAAAGTAATAGACAAAAGGGGGCAGCTGGGTAGCTCAGTGGATTGAGAGTCAGGCCTAGAGACCAGAGGTCCTAGGTTCAAATCTGGCCTCAGACACTTCCCAGCTGTGTGACCCTGGGCAAGTCACTTGACCCCCATTGCCCAACCTTACCACTCTTCCACCTAGGAGCCAATACACAGAAGTTAAGTTTTGGGGTTTTTTTTAATAAATAAATAAAGTAATAGATGAAAATTGTGTCCTGGCTGAACCAATGGAAAATAAAAAGCCAATGCCCCATTTGATGATCTAAACTCCACTAGGTCTAAAGTAAAGTCAGTAAAAATAGATTGAAAATAATGGGGATACTGAAGTTATAATATTGAGAGCATCTAGTGGCAAAAATATTCTTTTTTACCACATCTTGATGTGGTTCCTATTTAGACCATAATAACTTTGAAAAAAGCTAACTGTGATAACTAAAAGAATGAGGTTAATATGGACCAGGTTAAACCTGCCTCCTGTCTTAGTATCAATTCCAAGATAGAAGAGCAGTAAGAGTGAGGCAAAGGGTTTTAAATGACTTGTCCAGGGTCACACAGCTGGGAATTATCTGAGACCAGATCCCAGATTCTCCTCAACTCCAGGCCTGGCATTTCAGCCACCGTGCTACCTGGCTTCCCCTTAGACCAGTGTTTCTTAATAGTTTTTATATCATGAAGGACTTTTTCGGCAAATTAGTGAAAACTATGGACCTCTTCTCAGTATAATGGCTTTTTTTAAAAATTCACCATTGAAGGAAATACTAAATTTCAGTTAAAGATGATTTAAAATAAAGATGGAATTTTCCCCATCTAATCAGTTAATAAGCATTTATTAAGCACCTACTATGTGCTAAATTCTGGGGATATAAAGAAAAAATATCACAGTGTAATGGCAGAGAAAGCACACAATCCACTATTTACAACGAACTATAGACAGGAGACATTGGAAATAGTTGAAGGAAAGGCTCTAGAATTAAGAAGGATTGGGGAAGGCTTCCTATATAAAGTAGGATTTTAGATGAGATGTGAAAGAAAACAGCTGAGAAAGGGATCATGTAAGGAGGAAGAGCATTCTAGGCATGAAGGACATCCAGTGAAAATGTTCAGAATCAGGAGATGGAGTTCAAGAAACAGCGATCACAGAACATGTCCAAGGGGACCCTGAAATCTATTAATAGACATGTTGTGCATCTGTGAACCTTGGGTTAAGAACCTCTATCATAGACTATAAAAGCTTGGGGTAATCTCACTAGGGCCTGACTGAAAATTACATGTATTTTCCCTGCTGATTTAATGGTTCAGAACTTGACTTCTTACTATTATACTATGTGTTCAGCTTTTGAACAGGCAGTAAATATATTCATCACTGGCTAGTTTGTCTTAATGATACTCGCATTACTGAGTGGCATGTATATAACCAACCAGAGAACATGATAAAAATTCTCTAGGGTAGAAACTTTGTCATATATATGCTTTAGGTATTTTTCCAGAGATGAAAACAGGTAACATTTTCCCTTCAGGGTTTTCAGAAAAAGAGAGAGAGAGAGGAGACAGAGAGAGAGGGGAGAGAGAGAGAGAGAGAGAGAGAGAGAGAGAGAGAGAGAGAGAGAGAGACAGAGAGAGAGGAGAGAGCAGCTAGTTAAATCAGTGGATAGAGAGCCAGGCCTAGAGATGCGAGTTTTGGGGTTCAAATTTGGCCTCAAACGCTTCTTAGTGGTGTGACCCTGGGTAAATTACTTAAACCCCATTGCCTAGATCTTATCACTCTTCTGTCTTTGAATCAATACACAGTATTTTATTCTTTTAAAAAAATAATAATTCAAACAGTAAAAATATAACATCCTCTAATAAATGGACAAGGCACCTCATAATGTTTAACAAGCTAAGCATATAAAAAATTGGACAGAGTTCAGATTGAAAATTGGGTCCTGAAGAAACATCATTTACTTTCTCCCAATTAAAGTATTATAACTACTAATGAGAATGTTCTTAGGTCATTTTAATTGTGGTAATAGGGTAAAATGAAAGTTTGTTTTAATGAACAAGAATACAAATTTCATCAAGATTCTTCTGTGGATGCGTTCACCAGAATTCAGTTTACCTGTAGTTATAATAACATGACTAAAAGTAGGCAAATGTAGGCAANGAGAGAGAGAGAGAAGAGAGAGAGAGAGGAGAGAGAGAGAGAGAGAGAGAGAGAGAGAGAGAGAGAGAGAGAGAGAGAGAGAGATTGAGAGAGAAAATTCCCTCCAAATAGAAATGTAAAAGTAATGAAAGAGGACATATGGCCATTAGGAAGGCTGTGTGTCAACAAATAAGGAAGTGCCTGAATGAAGAGGGGATGGAACTGCTGAAGCTGATTAATCTTCCTTTATAATCATTCTCCCTTGTCTCCAACTCTATGGATAGTTCTCTACCCAAGGCTAGTCTTACTGAGCATACAAGATAATTTGGCCTGAATTCTTCAGAAAAAAGTTGATTCTCTGGTTTGGTAGTTAGAATATAGCCACCTAGAGAATACTCAGAGCATTGATAAAGTTACCTTTAGTAGCTTCATCTTTTCTACAGACAAGGATTGCTACTTTATAGTCCTCCAAGCCTCTGCTTTCAGAAGTACGCAAGTAGTTAATTTATCAAATCAATTCTCTGCTCTTGAAACATCAGTTAGAGAGAAGTCATGATTTTACAGCAGTTTGTAAATCCCTTGCCTCCACTGACAGGGCTCCTTTTCTATTGTACAGCTTGAACATTATGACTCAAGCTTACTCATCTGGACTAAGAATGAATTAAATTTTTCAGAGTAAAAATCTGAAAGAGAAAGTACACACATGTAATTCCAAGTTGCTGTTTTTAGAACAGGGCCTTTCTCTGGAGAGATTTTAAGAATGTATTGCCATACTGTTCCGTGGCTGTTCTCTTTACTTTGATGTCCTGATAACAGTTTGTAGCTGAATATAAACTTTGGTATAAGAAGCAAAATTGGTTCAATGAGAAACCACTTATGATCTGATCACAGAAATTTTTCCATAAAAAGAGGAAAAGGTGAGATACAATTTGACTGCTAGATCTACAAATGGATACCTACATAGAGAGATATGCATGTGGCAACAGAGCAAAAACACTGGGTTTGTCAGGAGATCCTTTGAATTGAAGCTAGCCATCTCCTGAGAATTTAAGCGTGAAGAGCCTCAATTTCTGATCTGTAAAAGAGGAATGATGATATATAAACTATCTATAGCATAGACCTTGTTTCAAAGAAAGTTCTTTGCAAAATCTTAACACTCTTTTAAAATGTGGATGCTCATAATGCATAATACAATCAAAATTGATGCAAAACTCTTTGAAGTATTTATGAGGCAGTGAGGTGGCTCAGTAAATAGAGGCCCCAATTCAGATCTGACCTCAGACATTCACTAGCTTAATCACTTAGCCTCTGTTTGCCTTACTCCACTGAAAAGGGAAACTGCTCCAGTATCTTTACAACAAAAAACAAAAACAACCCCCCCCAAAAAAAAAAACTATGGACAATATGGTTCAGGGAGTCACAAAGAGTTGGACACGACTGAACACCAAAAGTTCTTTAATCACATTACTTCAATTAACTTCACAACTTTGTAAAGTTCTTATTACCCTTATTCCCTGAGGCAACTGAGACTCAGAAAAGTCAAATGACTTGCACTTGGTAATGCAGCTAGTAAGCTTCATAAGGAGGTCTCAACTCCAGGTCTTCCTGACTCTGAGTTCAGCACTTAATCTACTATGTCCGATTTTCTCATTCATTATTGTTTAAGTACATCCGATTGAACAGGCTTACAGCCGAAAGAGATCTTAGACATAATTTAGTCTGACTCTCCCCTTATTTTACAGAGGAGAAAACTGAGACTCAAGAATATGATGTAATTTACGCAAGATCACTCAGATTATAACAGGGGCAGCGCTGGGATTTGAACCAGGTTCTCTGCTTCCAAAGCTTATTATAGATACATTAAATATTATATGTGTACTATCATGCAATTTCATGCAATTCAAAAATGCTTGTCAAGTATCTATTATGTTCAAAGGACACATTGTCCTAGAAATTTGAGAGGCTATAAATGTGAATAAGAAGGTCTACTTTTTACAGAGTTGTTTTGAAGAAAGTCCTATGCAAATCTCACATTGCTATATCCATGTGAATTGTTACTATTATCAGTATTATTACAATACCATCTGTGCACCCAACGACTTTAAGCTTGAAATGTAGAAGATGAGACTAGGACATTTCTTACATATGTGTTCCCCAAAGTAAATTTATGCATTCAAGACGGGAGAGTATCTGAAAGTGATTTGAGGAATTTAGTGGATCGCAAATTCAATATTAATAATTTAGTAAAATATATTATCACAGATATCCTCAATTCACCACTCTTCTTGAAACTGTCATGATAAAAACTCCCAAGAATCAGTAACCTATAGCTGTCTTCTCTGCTACCCCTATACTTGGTAATTTCACAGACGGCAGATGACATCATCTAGCTGTCTAAATGTGGGGTATGAGAAATAGGATAATTTGCCCTCCCTCTGCCAAGCTTTAGCAATGGGACTGTTCCTGAAAAGATCATGGAATTAAAGGCGCAACTTTCTATTGTTGTTCCTTTTCCAGGATTCTCTTGGGAAAGAAAAAAAAAGAAAGAAATTTGACCTCTGAATACTAGGAACTAGAATGGAGGGAACTAGAATGGAGGAAGTGATGTTCCATTCACTTAATGAGGTCAGATTCTACTACTTCTTTGAACAAAGCTTGAAATGTCATTGCAAGTGAAGTCGAAATTTAGAGAAGACACAAGTGACTTGGAAATGAGTAATTTTGTTTGACCTAAAGTAGTCAGCAAGGCATCTGGAGGTTTTGCTCTGACTTGTCTTTCTCTTCCTTGCTAACTGGTGATAAGAAGAGATATTGGGTTGGACTTAAGGGTCTTTTTTCTTCTGAGCAGTCACAATGGAGAAGCAAGATCCGCCTTTGTTCTCCTACTTTGACTCTTGTCTGCTGACTTTCAAGCAGAGAAGATACCCCAACTCTTCCTTTTTTTCCAGGTTGGACAGAGAAATGGAGATGTGGCTGTGCTATCCTTCTTTTCCCTTGCTTTTTTCTTACTATCTCTGCTAGAAAACTCAAAGTGGAAGTTTCCTGGGCCAAGGAGAGATAATACAGTGCAATTTTCTGCCAAAAATAATTATGTGATTAATATTTCTAGTATTAGCATTAAGGATTTTATTTTAATTATATAGGTACCATATTTAATTAATTACAATGTTCGTTACTGAGCTAATAATTCACCCCATGGGTTAGTGTATGTATGTACACTTATGTTCATATGTGTATATGTGTGTGTTCATTAGCCCCACTAAATAAATCTATCTCTAGAGCAACTCTCTAGCTAATTTATGTGGTCACAATTAATAGAAATACTAGCACCAATCCCAAAAGATCTCTGGAATCTTGACAGCCCAATAGATTCAAGGGTGAAAAATATTCCATGAAAGAAAGAAGATCCAGTGTGGAATGCCTCTCTCTTCCCTCAGCCTTGTTCAAATATATGACTGCCAGAAAAGTTAGCACAATGTTAGATTACATTGAGAGGCATAATGCTCAGGATTAAAAAAACTCTATACTCTGTACCTACTCTGTTCATATCTAGGTATGGTGTTCAGTTCTAGGTACTACACATCAAAACCTGGAGATTTTCCAGAAAAAGGTGACCATGTGACTCTAAAATGTCATATGAGAATCATTTGAATAGACCAGGGATATTGAATCTAGAGGAGGGAAGACTTTTACGAGAGGGATTCTTAACCTGTGGTCTGCAAACTTTTAAAAAAATATTTTTTGATAACTATTTCAATGTAATTGATTTCCTTTTGCTTCTATATGTTTTATACATTTAAAAATGTTGTTCTGAAAATGGGTCTATAGATTTTACCAGGCAGCTAAGGGATTCATGACACAAAAATAAGTTATGAACCCCCTCTTTTAGGGAGATATGAGAGCTTTCTTCATATACTTGAAGGCTGAAACATGGAAGAGGAATGGGGACTGGGAAGGAAAATGAAAAATTAGATTTGTTCTGCTGGACCAGAGAGGAGAGAGCTGGGAGCGAGAAAGAAGTAAAGGTTGAAGAAAGATAGATTTAAGTTTGACATCTGGAAACATTTCCTAACTGTCCAAAAATGAAATGGGCTGTTTCTGGAAGTAGTGGCTTCTCCATCGTTAGAAGTCTTCAAGTGAAGGTTGGATGCGTTTTAGGTTGGGGTTATTTAGAAGGGATTTTAATCCAGGTACAGGTTGGACTGAGTGACTTTTAAGGTCACCTCAACTCTGAAATTCTACATATGCAAAAAACAAGCAATATGTTAATATGCAAAGCATGTTGTAAAACTACTGAAAGACATCAAGTCCTATAAGAATTCAGAGGATGCGGAATCACTTCTGATTGAAGGCTGAGGAAAGATACATGCAGAATCTATCATTATAGGTCAACAGAAAACATTTCTGTTTTATTCCTTCCCCAAATTTCTTCTTATGTATTTAAAAATATATATAATAATCCTGCACTGACCTCATTGCAGAGAGCCAATGGCTTAATACACGGAATAAGAAATGCATTGTTGATGTGACCAATGTGGAGATTTATTTTGCTTGACTATGTTTCTATTATGCAAGTTTCTGGTTTTCTTTTGGATGAGTGCAAGAAGATGAGAGGGGGAAAATGTAATGTTTGATTATTTTTAAATAATTTTAAATAAATTAAAGTTAAATGAACACCAAAAAATAATCAATATAAAAGATAGCTAGGAAGTTGTGATCAGAAAAGGTAGTGTGCAAGTGATTAGCAAAATTAAATTATAAGCAAAGGTGAACATCCTTAGTACTCCCAGGTTCACCTCTAGCACATTGCGAATATCTTTGGTAGATGATTAATAAAAGATCATAAATAAGAATCAGATAGAAGAAGGTATGAATGAGTTGTGAACTTCAGTGAGGGAAATAGCCATATTCATGAGGTCTCAGATCCTTTGAAATATTTCTTAAACTATAGTTTAAGCTATTTAACTATTTGCTAGTTAAACTATTATAATAACTCATATTTGTGGTAGTATTTTAACTTAACATATTATGTGCCTCTACCTCCTAGGTTTACTTGTTTTGAAGGCTATGGGAAATTAACTACAAGACAAGGAGCCTGGTACAAGTATGGCCAAAAGAGGGTAAAACTTTTCATTCTTTCCAGGAAAACTGCGGGAAATGTGATAGAGGCAGATGTTGGAGAAATTTGATTTCTTCATGTCTTTTATATCAACTTCCAATGTGATAGTATAAAGAGGGAAGTCTTTTCTGAAAAAGATACTTTAGAAATAAAATTTTTTCTTCTTGCTTTCTTTTCCTGCAAAGTCATACAAGTCTATTATACTCAACGTATGAAAATGACAAAGGGGTCCATCAAAGTTATAGTAGACAAGCAGTAAGAAGAACAGACTGAGAATCAAGAGACCAGAGTTCTTGTCCCACTGCTATAACTCAAGTGCCTCAGCTTTGTTTTCTCTAAAAAAGGGAATGGATGAGATAATACTAATTAGAGGACCTTCTAGCTCTATAATAAATATAAATAATAAATAAACACAACAAAAATAACATTTTTCTATAATATTTTAAAAGGACTGATATCTCAGGCCTGATGTATGGAGCTTTTGAAAAAATAACTCTTCTGGCTAAAAAATGAAAATTTTTTTTAAGTTTCCCAAAACTTTTTGGTCAGTCAATGGAAAGAATCTTTTGTTTGGCTTCCAAGATACTCTTGCATTGTTGAAAACACAAACGTGCTAGTGTTGTGCAAAGACAAAACAAGAAAGTGAAAATGGCTGTAAACAAAAATGTAACAAGCCTTTCCCATGTTCCAGCTGAGCAAGATGTAAAAATTAAATAAATGGCATAAACGATACCAAATGAAATGGGTTTTCTTTTGAATAATGTACCATGCTGTTCTAAAATCATTAGTAATACCAGTAAGTCAATTTGGGGAAATGTCTGATAATTCGACTTGCAAATGCAGTGTGCCTCCCCACCTTAGAAAAACTTTCGAAAATGTCATTGAACAGTGTGACACATACATCTCTCCATCGCCAAGTCTTTCTCTTGTATAAAAGAAACTATAACTAACATTAGGTAGCTTGTTTTTAAGACAAAAGAATTGCTTTTCTAAAACTCTATATAAAATCTAGCTTGTAAAAAAAAAATGACAAATTTGGTTCAATGCCTCTAAAAATCACTCAAGTTTTTCAAGTACAAAAGTATGGGTCATTCAGCAAAATATATTTACTGTATACTTACATGGCAGCTCTTTAATTGTTATAATTATGATGCAGATCTATAATTGAAACAGATGTTCCTCTTCTCTTTCAGAAAAACACAAAAAACTGTAAACTTGCTGATATTGCATGGAACAGCTCCACAGAACAACAGGGAAAGAAAAGACATTAGCACATGACAATATTAGTTTTTACTACACCACTAATTGCATAAAAAGTATAACTTGAGAACATTAAATCAATATAATTTTCAACACTACAGAAGGGAAACAAATAGATTTGTATACTGGCCTATTTCACATCTGTATTTGGGAAAACACTTCTGAAAGAATCAGTTCTTGTTATAAAAAAAATAGCCGTTGTTGCTCTTAGAACACAAGGAGAAGAGGGGAACTCTCCAGTCTGTGCCCATAGAATGTGAATTAGAATTATCCCCAGGACAGTACTTGGCACCAAATAGGTGTTTAACAAATGTTTATTGATTGATTGATTGATTGAGGACTTTCTGCTCTGACATTTCTAGCACTTATCCAGAGTTCCTAAAAAGTCTTTTGGAATAAAAGATCCTATTAATACTTACAAGCAAATTAACTCAAAATAGTTACCTTCCCATGTCATTTGAGGCCTCATATATGATGTAAAAATTGGATTCTTAGCCAATAAAATAGATAAGTAAAGAAGTTAAAAGGTTGAGAGATATGTCCCCTTTTTTCTGCAATAACCAACACCTGAATATGTTGGGAGCTGATATTATGGGAATTTTGCTTTTCTTAATGATCAGAATTTATGTTTAAATATATCCTAAAGCTATATTATGATAGGGTTTTTAAGTTAAAAATTCAAAATTATTTCTTTTTTTGGTTTAAAAATAAATATTCATAAAAAATAAATGATGCAACACAGGGGTTCCCAATGCACCAATAAAGAAGTTTGTCATAGCTTCCTGGGACTCTCAGATGTTTTGCTTCTATTTTTATAAGAATGGGCTGATTTGTCTTAGGCTATTACTGTCTATTACTGCTGGAAGTCTTGGGGAAAGGTGGGAAGCAGCAAATTCTGGCAATCTGCCTAAAGAGAAATCAATGAAACAAATTAATCCTTCACAGGCTGCAGTGGCACAGTAATCCATCACTCAGAGCTGCTTTTATATACCAAATCAGAGAGCAGAGGAAAGAGCCCTGAGGGACATCACAGACAACAACTTACACCAACACTGGGAAAATACGGAGGAATCAGTTTATTTAAAGAGGATAGATTTCAGTTGATTGCCTATTTCATCAAATAAAGATTTTTCTTGCATAATGTTGTGAACCCAAGGCTACATCTTCAGAATTCTGTAGTACTTCTGTGGCTGACATCAATAGACTGGGAATATATAGATATAGATATAGATATAGATATAGATATAGATATAGATATAGATATAGATACACACACATATATATAAATTATTAGCATTATTAGCCACTAAAAACAAATATCTACAACTGTGATGTTATTTTGTCTATTCAGTTTCCAACTGTTTAATATACTCAAAGCTTTCAATAAGGGCTAAATGCAAATTTTCCCACCAGACTATAACTTAACTGACAATGTCCAATAAGTCACTTTTGAGATGTCTTTTCAAATACATAATGGATTAAGTTAAAGCATGCATCTTCCTAAGTACCTAACTTTGAAGACTTGGAAAATGCCATTCTGCTACTCAGCATGAGTTCTTTTGAGAAAATTAAACTCATATAAATAACTTTTCAAAATTATAAGTTTTCTTTATCCTTTATTTCATTTAATAATGCTGGCAGATACCCTTTTATCTATTTTGTTGCTGAAAGAAAACACTGCCAAACTGTTACGGCTATTACTCCCCATGTATCTTTTTCCAGGTGGATAGAGTACAGTATTTTCATGTGGGCAAACATGGATCATAGCAGTGTTTGCATATGGACCTATTTGAACACATTTATACAGCTCGACCCTTGAGAGTTATCTTTCCACAGAACAATGTGCTCTAAATGACAGTACATTCCCATGTTGAAAAACAGTGATTGACAAGAAATATACGACTAACATTATATCACTGTTTTCAAACACATACTTCATTTGTGAAGTTCAATGTAAATAGTAATCAGAGGGAAAGAACTTTCAAAACTTCAGACAAACCTTGCTGTCCAGGATCTGGCCCAAAGAAGAAAGAAAAATCTAAATAATGTTAACTGGACAGTCCTTAAATAGTATATTTGATTTACCATTTGCAATTCCTAGCCATGCTGGTGCATTTTTAATTCAATGCATGGATCTGGTATTTATTGATTTAATAAGGTTAAGGGAATTTCACAGTAGTTGCTGCTGATGAACTGTCAGCAATTTAATTTAGTGAAATTCTTCAGTACAAATATGCATCTTGGGGGAGGGGGCAGAGAGAAAAAGCTGATATAAATTGGAAAAGGTATATCCCAACATACAAGCTTCTCTTTCAACTGAAAAGTTGCCTGATAGAGATTCTGGCCATAAAGAGAAATTTCCCTGGTGAATGGCATACCCACTGCAGCCCAAAGTAAAGCTTTTTAGACATCCTGCTTTGCTCTTCTGATATTTTTCTGGAAGTAAAGGTGGTACCCGAGGAGCAGTATAGTGTGTATACAACCCTTCAGAAGCTCTTTAGACTTCAAACCAACAGGCTAATGGTCTTACTATCCTCATGGTCTGATGAGATCAAGGCAGTTTCTGCCATGTCAGAATAAGGAAGTAGCAACCTAAGCTAACTCCTCCTCCCCCTCTTCTCTCTCTCTCTCTCTCTCTCTCTCTCTCTCTCTCTCTCTCTCTCTCTCTCTCCCTGTAG
>NC_058130.1:314755354-314768926 GCF_016433145.1 Gracilinanus agilis | reverse complement strand
TCTCTCTCTCTCTCTCTCTCTCTCTCTCTCTCTCTCTCTCTCTCTCTCTCTCTCTCTCTGTATCTCTCTCTCTCTCTCCCTACCTCCCTTACCCCCCCACCCCACTTTATTTGCTTCACAAATTCTTATCAGCTTGTCGGGCTCCCTTACCTTGATGTCTGACATGATTTCAAGCAGGAAGGCAGCAAATTATCCCTGGCCTTTTTTTTCCCCCAGAACCATCAAGGCAGGGAAAGGAGAAGGCAGGAAATATGACTTCCTGGAAAGGATACTGCCCAAACATAACAACTAAAATGGGGTGGGGATGGGGGAGTTGGGAAAAGAGACAGTGTCAAAATGGAGAATTACTAGAATGAAGTTCTTAGCCAAGAAAGGGAAGGAAAATCTCTACTTGCTTCTGCAGCATCTATCATGAGGTACCACTAACTAAAAGAGGCGGACTTTTTTGTCAGAACCAGAGTGGCTCACCTGTTTGTGGGCTCATCTCCTGCCTTGTACACCTGGAAAACATGTTTTCATCTGCTTTCCCAGGCCTTTGAAGAAGCGGATAATCTGAGGAGCCAGCGCTGCTGTTGCCCGGGTCAGTAAAACTATGCTAATTGGTGAACCTAATTGCTTCAAGCAGTCTTGTCTCTAAACAGGGAGAGCCCAGTTGATGGAGTCAGTCTGTTCCTAATAAAATGAAGAAGCACTGAATTAAATTCCCAAGGAAGGCCCTATAAAAGTTTCCACCCTGTAACCAAATGACTTCACCTATGCTATTATCCCTCGAATGACATCTTTGAAAGAAAGCAGACCCCATTCGGCCTCCATATTCATAAATTGGCTCTGCTCAGGCCAGTCAATCTGGATTGATTTAAAAAGGCTTTTTCATCCTTCCAATCAAATGAAGTCATTGTTAATTAGATGCTTTCTGTTAACAATGTCACTCTTCCTGGAATTACCTGCTCACACTTCACAAGCCGACTAGAGCAACATCTGGAGCAGCAGTTTCTTTCAATCAGACCTCAGCGCAGCTTGGCTGCACGGTGGTGATATTTCCTTTTCTCAGTCCCTGTCTGAAGGAAGATACAATTCAGTGTCCTGGTGGTGATTTCAACACCAATGCTATAATTTGGAGAGATTACAAATATCTCTTGGTAAATTCCATAGTCTGTGTTCTCTCAAGACCTGTTTCTTCAAAACAAACAAACAAACAAATCACAACATTTCTCAGCTTTGGAACTGCCTTAAGGAGGAGTATTCCTGAACGTGAGCGTGAACAAAGTTGGTTTCTGACAGTAAGCGCCCCCACCAAACCAAAAGCTCATCACCCTACAAAGCTGGGCTTTTGGGGTACCCCATCACACTCTGGGACCTTCTCCCTCACATTCCCAGGTAAACATCTGTTGAGGCTGCAACTGACTATGTGTTGCATAAATTGCTTAGGCACTTACTGGCCTTTGAAAGGAAATGGCTTTTTCCGGAGACTCTCTATAAAGATTTCAGCTATTGAGAAAAGGGAGAGAAGGGGGTATATAGGAGGAGGTACAGGTACTGTTTCTGTTCCTCTGGCTCTCAATTTCTCACCGACACTGTCTTTGCAGTCTGGGGGGTGGGGCAGATGGAGGGGAAGGGGACCTAGGGGATCCTAAGATGCATCTCATATTGCTTCTGGCAAACTCTGCAAATAGGAGAATAGGAGACATCAAGCAGGGCTACCGCTCTCTCTGAGCTTCGGAGAAACTGCCCAGATCTAGAGAGCCATCTATCTGGGGTGCTGCAGTTACCTCTGGGAGCTCATACAGGTTAGCACAGACAGGTCTGGAACTTCGGGCAATGGGACTTGGAGAGATGGGAAGGGTATTTTGCCCTGCCTCCAGGCCTCATTTCCCAGGCTTTCTGCCTGAATGATCCACCTCCACATTCCTTTCTTTCTTAATCAGCCTCATTGGTTTCATGTTCATTTTTTTCTCCGAAAATCCATCCCAGGCTTACTCTTCATAGAAACGCTAACCCAGATTTCCACACTCCTACCACTCTTTCTGCCCCTACCTCTCCACTATGCAGTTGCAGGCTAAGTACCTAAGAAAGTTCAGCCTTTTGGTCTAGCTAATGTGGCCTCTTGCTGCATGGAATCACTCCCATTTCACCTGATACTGATGTTACATCTTGCACCCTAAGACAGCTCTATTATGGAGATGATACCAATGTTTTCTCAGAAAACAGAGGCCTGGGACTTGTTTTCCTTCCTCCTGGTGTCATACTATCCTCTAGGTAAAGTGATTTCAAATATCCCATTATTCCTCCCAAGATATAGTCCTCAGCAAGAATGGAAGCATTAGGGCAGTGGCACAGGAACTCCTACAGAATGATATTTTCTTTAGATTTCTATAAATTAGTTATTCATTCATAAGGAAACTTCTGTTCCAGAGAAAGGTAGAAGTCAATGTTATGTGACTTGAGAGAGGGTGGGTAGACAGATGATAGAGATCAGACCTGTGATTTCATTGGTAAAGGAACTCCCAAAAGAGCAAGTTCTGTCTTCCAGGGCTGTTGGACATTTTCTTGGCTACTTACAGTCCTAAAAAGTTACCTGTCCTAGCTATGTTATCCTAGGCAAGTCACTTAACACCCCACCCCCACCCCGTTGCCTAGCCCTTGAGGCTCTTCTGCCTTAGAATCAGTACAGTAAAAGATGGCATTTAGGGTCTCCTGCCTGCTAGTTAATCCCATGATCTGACTAAGCTGGGAAAATACACACATAGATACACAGAGGAAAACAAATACCCAGTTTCTGGAGCTAAAGATCATCAAAGACTTAAAACTTTCTTTTTTCTGACTTTTTTCAGATTGATAGGATGAAGGGGCTTTTTGACTAGTCCTGAGGGGACAATAGCCAGGAAATCCTGTGTTGGGAGAGTGGTGAAGGGAAAGAGTCTACTCCAAGTGCCTATGATCTGACCTTTGTAAATAGGAAAGATCTCGCATTGATATGTATCAGATATCTAGTAGGCTAGAGATCTGCTATTCATCTATAGCTGTCTCTCTCCTAATTCAGACTGCAGAGGTGCTAGAACACAGAAGGGCTAATCAACATCGAAATCTTGATTTCTCAATGATCATTGAAAGAGAATAAATGATGAGGTGACAGTAGCAGTGAAAGGCTGAAAGAAGGAAAAGCAAGTAAATAGAATTGCCACTTCAAAATCTTTGACACCCAAGAACTTCTTGAACCATTGATACCCTGATGCTCCTTGGCCCTTCCGAAGGCCAAGTTCACTAAGTTTCTTGTAGCTATATCTCTCTTGTTGGAAGCTCTGGGAGGGAAGCAGACAATAGCAGCTGAAACACCTGCGATCTATCATTGCAATAAAATATGTACAGTAATGTGGAGTCATTTCTCTTTCCGCTTCCAGAGGGAGCTCAAACCTGAAAAATCAAGGTTAGCATTCTCCAAACTGTAAACATTTTCAACAGGAGATACTGCAAAACATGAAAGGGAAGCTTGCGGCCCTAACCCCAGAGAGCACTGACAATTTGGAACAGAAAAGACGTCCTGGTTTCCGTAAGATTCTGTTGCTTTTAATTGTTGTTGTTAATTAGTGTTTATGTCAACTTAGAATGGGGCAGGAGAGGTTGGGAAGTGCATCTGAGGCACTGGGCAGGGGTTGGGAACTGGGGAAAGAGGAGAAGAACAAGAAAAGCAGGAAGAATGGAGTTAAAGAGAAGGGGACAGAGAGAGAGAGACAGAGAGACAGAGAGAGAACACAAATATTTTAAGCACCTACTATGTGCCTGTTGCTGTCCTAAATGCTGAGAGAGAGAGAGAGAGAGAGAGAGAGAGAGAGAGAGAGAGAGAGAGAGCGAGCGATGGGTAAATCATAGTTTGACTTGAGCTGGAAGTATGGTTTTAAAAATATGAATCTTTATTACTATTTTGTAGTTATGAAGTTCATGTGGCTCCATGAAATCGTTGTGTAGCTATGTCCATATACTTAAGTGGTTTATCACAGTTCTTGAATGTTTCGAGGAAGATGGGCCTGCAACCAATTTACATACTCGTCTCTGTAGTTGTCCGTACCTTTGTTGTGATCTAAAGCAATGTCAGTGGTTCAGGTCACTGAAATCTTAATACGGAGTTGGATTCCACCCAAAGTTGGTCCTTCTCCCTCCGCTCCCAAGCCCTGGCCCAGGAGACGAGAAAAGGTTCTTTGCTGAAAGGACTGGATCTGTTTGAAATCTAGGGTTTGGGATTTGAGAAAGAAATGGGGTACGATTAAATCTGAGCCCTTCTAAAAGTATAGCTATTTCCCCAAGGTCCTCCGGATCCCTCCAAACTCCAGCTCCCCTAACCCAATCCCTTGAATACATAGTGAATCTGATCACCTGTTCTACCGAGCTCTCTCACTTCTCTCACCTTGGTACCACCCCCACAATGCCCGAGGGTTGCCCTTGAAGCTCAGTTTGGCTCCCTTAACCCCTTTCTGAAGGGACTAAGGTTTGCCAGGCTGATAGGTACTGGATACTTGTGCCTGAGCCAACCAGAGCAATTCTCTGCCTTCGGAGTACCTGGACCTTTTCTCTCCCCTATGCCATCTCAAGAAATGAAAACTCCTGTTTGGAGTTGTTGTTGTTAAGTCCATTAACGGATCATTGTAGTCTCCCTTGTTAATTCATTATGCCTTTATCCCCACCAATTAACCACACCTCACAGGGCTGCTATTAAGAGCTAAATTGAGCTTAAAAAGTGAGGTATCCCATTTCATACAGATGTTGTAATCTCCCGCAGATAATCGCGGCAGACAGCCAGAGTAACACCGGAGGTCAGGCAGAACTCACTGCTCTGGGAGCGACGCTGGTTTCCTCAGAACCAACTTCTGCGAGCTGGGGAACTAGTGCGCAGAGAGATCAGTTTATCTGGGGGGCTGGGGAGGGAGGTTGAGAGGTTGAGTAAACTGACGGCTTTAGGAACTGCTGGATTGTTTTAGTGCGGGCGAGAAAGTCACCGGACTGAGATATGGTCAGAGAGACCGTGGGCACCTGAAAGGGAAACCTCCTAGGTAGTGCCACCGAGAGCACTCCAAGAGTGAGTCGTGCGTTTTTACGCAAGAAGTTGAGCTTGAATCTACAGAGTTTGGTGAGGGAAAAGCAGTACAGCTTGGTCTTTGCTCTTCTTTAGGATTGTCGGAGCCTTAATTAGGAGCTTTGACTGGGTGAAAATACCGAGGAGTTGAGGTGTTACCCACTATATGCCCGCCGCCTGTTTCTCTTACCAGGCTAACCACGCAAATAGACCTGAGACCCTGGGAAGCTCGATACAAACAACGGAGTTGTGGAACAGGGTTCAGGGTGGTGGCTGGAGGCAAAGTGAAAGGAGCAGTTGTAAAGAAAGTGGGGAAAATGGCGTTCGGAATTCAGAGGATTCATTTAAAAAAAAAAAAAAAAAAAAAAAAAAAAAGACCTGTCTGTCCTGTTGTAGCATTCTCGATTCTTATCCCAGCCACAGTCTCGATCCACTAACCCCCCCCCGCCCCAGCTCCACCTGGTGCGATCGAGGACTTCGGGTGTAAGGGTACCCTAAGCAGGTCTGCAGAGCTCTCTGCTTCTTGACCCTCAGTAAAGGCTTGGGCTACAACCGGCCTGCTGGAGGAAGGCTCCTTAGTGTATCCTTGCCTTGGATGACTTAGGTTTCACTCTCAATGTTGGGTACAACAAATTTAGTCAAGCCTAAAGAGATTAATTTTCCAGAGTAATCCAATTAAAAGATTTCTAAAGTAATCTTTTGCAGAAAGAAAAAAAGAAAAAAAAGCTCATGGCACTTAAAGAGAGCTTGGTGACACTGATTTATCGCCCGAGTGAAACGAGTGGGCAGGGCTCTCTCTCCCTCCCTTGATGGAATTTGACCAGTACATCCTCTCACTGCTTCCAGTGGAAAATATATTTGCTTTTCGGAAAGACACCCATCCATCACGCCAACCTGTGCATCCGATAATATGGAGGGAAGTTGGGTTGCTTACAAGCACCATAGACTTTTTAAAGTGCTAATAGATTTATGGTCTCTTTTTCGACGCCCATCCAGAGTAATTAGCACATATGTTCTAAATAGATGATAGTTTTGTGAGCAATAAAGCAATTACCCATCGTTGGAGCTGACAGTTCCTCCAACTAAACTCCAACCAGCAGCTAATTGGAAAAGTCATTTCAGCTCCATTGTCTGCAATTAGTCCTGCTAAACTACTACACCCCAACTAGCTGGTTTGAGGTTAATTTATTCCCTCTTTTTATTTTCACTGGAAGAGCCTTGCCAAAATAGGGGCTTTCCTGTTGCCCTTCAGGACGTTGCCCTGAGACTGAATGGATCCATGAGGATGTTGGGGTTGAGGAGGGGGTGGTTGTGGGGGCACTTACTGGGCTCCCTTGCGGCCCGATAATTTGCGCTAAGCTGAAGAAGTGAGCAGCTCTTTTCTAACAATTTCTGTGTCCAGTAGTCTAAACTCTCAGTCTAAACAATATCTCTTCCCTGCCTGGCAGCAAGTAATTCGGTTAAGCTTCAAGCTTCTAAACGTCGTTTTTCTTCCTTGGCATTAAAACTAGTTATTAAGGACACGGACTCTGAAAGTGTCCTCTGCCACCCACCTCCAGCTAGTTCCTAAGGAGAAATCTGTGTGTTCTAGGCAGCACCAGACGGGCCAGAGGGGCAAAGTAAGCCTAAGTTACACTTGACTCTCCTCTGGTCTGAACTCTCAATGGGGAAGGAGAAGAAAGGATTTTATTGTTGACCTTTCAAATAGAGAGGGAACCTCAAAGCCCTTGGGACAGCGCCACACCCCACAGCTTCTCGCTTTTCTAAACTTAGGGGGTTTTTGGTTGGGTTGGGTTGTTGTTGTTTTTGTTGTTGTTGTTGTTGTTGTTGTTGTTTTGTTGTTTTGTTGTGCTTGTGTGTGTTCGTGTGGGTTTTAAGCCACACAGGTCTAGGGCTTGTGCACAGTGAGTGGAAAAAATGTGTTAAACGGCGGTTTGATGCCCCACCGGAGCTTCCAAATATCCAGCGGCTGGGATTCTTCTACTTAATTTAATCTTTATTGGACGGGGCGGTTCCTTCGCTCTTATTCTCCGGGAGTGCGGGAAAAGTATCAGTTGGGGCTGGGAATGGGGGAGGGCAGGGAGAGATTGGAGAGTGCAGGGGTTGGACCGGGAGTTCTAGCTCTCAGCCACGGGACCTACATTCTCCAGCAGGTATTCGCAGCTCTGGCAGAGCAGGTGATCTAGATCTCTGGAGGATGACCGAAAAAAATTCCTTCAGGCTCCCTACCCTGGTGTCCCAGGATCCAAGAGGTCTGGAGGAGGGAAGGAGGGAGATTTGTGGGTTGAGATGAGAACTTGTAGCCCTAGCAACAAAGTATTCCCTTAAAGGAATTCACAGCGAAATGTCCCCAGGCACCAAGAGCAATGTGAATATTACTAGGAGAGGAAGAGAAGGGGTAAAACCCTTGGGGAGGGGAGGGTTGGGGGAACCATAAAGTAGAAGCTCCCTCAGCTCTTCAAATAAAGCAGTGTCTCCCGGACAGTCGCTCCGCTCAAAGTCCCTTGGATTTTCCCCCCTCCATGCCCTCCCCCAGAAGTAAATATAACAATAACTAAAGAAAACAACTCGGGGGAGATTTTAGTCAGCACATGAGTCTTGCTGAAGTAATTCTGATTTCAATAAATTGCAGCTAATTGCTCAACTTCAAGGAGACGGCATTATGTATTTATAGCGAGAAAAGCTAAATTCGCCTAGTGCCAGATTCCCGGCTGTTTTCCACTTATTTAATGTTTTAACCAAATTAATAACTAGGGGTGCACACAAAGAGGAGAGCATATAGAAAAATTACATGCAGTTCTTTGCATTTCTTGCACATCATCTCCTACCTGTCCCTCACTCACTGTGCCTGCAGATTAGGCGAAACAATTCAATAGAAGTGTCCTTTGCAGTTTAAAATGGAAACGGTCGTAATTTTGAATGAGGGATCTTCACTAACGTCCTTTTACCAAGCTCCACAATCTTCCGATGGACCATTTGATCGTTTAGGGGTTTAAATATAGCAGCCCAGAAAGAAAATGAGGATGGGGTTGGCAAAGGAGTGCATCACCTGAACTTGATAGAGTATAGAGAGGTCTGACTCTTCCTCCCTATTTGTGGCTCAGGCAAAATATCATCTATCCAGGAACACATATATAATACGATGTGAACAGGATAGCTTTGTGCATATGTGCATAAAAGAAAAATTAACGACAGATGGAAAGGGGTATAGTTTAACATTCGAAATAGTGACCTTCTATACATTTATTCACTTCTAGGGTAAAGGCATTTTCGTTGCTCCCATAGTTTCTTTCCATTAAGAGCGATTAGATGGTGTCTATTCAAAGTTGCTGATCCAGAGAGAAAATAGGAGTGGATAAAAGGAGATTTCGAGTGACCTCCTCGTCCCTTTCACACCAACCTGAGCCCCAGAATAGCCAAGGATCAGCTAACACAAAAGCCTTTCCCTTTTCCTTTCAGCCTCAGAAGATTCCGTGCAAGGGGTTAACAATAAAACATAGAACTCTCCCCTAGTTTGGTTAGATCATGCCATTGGAATACTTTATTAACTGCCCCGTTGAGAGGCTGGGGTTTTTTTCCCCCTAACCTCTTCTGAAACGGGTAAATAAAATATACATAGCATGGTAAAAGTACATAATTATTTACAGCTGTCTCTGGTTTGCATGAGCTATTCGTTATGTTCATTCTATCCCATTTAAACTTTATCTATAGCATCTACCTTCTTCGAAGTGGTAGAAGACACTGTAATAAATATATCTTGCCACTGACAGTTTAAAAGAAAATGTTAAGGTTTATTATTTAGATCAACCCTTCTGATGAAGTAAATTGGGTTACATCACTGTTACAGTTACCAACAGCAGACTTGGGCTGGAGAACTCAACATTTTTGCACCGGTTTATCTCATAGGCAAGAAGAAAGTGATATGCAATACTTAAAACATATTCTAGCGATCTTTACTCCCCGAAATGTCCAACTCAAATTTACTCCTGATGGACTAATCCCTGTAGTAAAAGAAATAGGAGCTGTGACAGGTAACTATTAAGGGAAATGATCATATAGTACAGTTGATTGTATTGTCAGGACAATCTAACAACCTCCAAACTCATTTCAAAACTTCAACTTTTCATCCAAAACCAGCCCATTTTCCTTGAGAAGAATAACCAGGCATTCATTTTTCACGAATCAGGCATTTTCAAATGTAACAACCTGGAGGGGTTTTTTTTTGGAGGGAGGAGGGGGACAGTTCTCATAAATAAACTTTGGAGATATGGCTTGATTTTTTAAAAAAACTTTTACTCTACTCCAAAGTAAATATTTGATTCTAGATTTAAGAATGTGCTGGAGATGATTGTCACTGATTTCTGGTGGAAGGTTTGATTTGCATAAAAAGGTCAGAGCTGTGCCCTCTAGCAAGACACCCCCAGAATGGTACTGATCCTCTGTTCTCCAAGGGAGGTGGAGAAAGGGAGGGTTTCACTCATCCTGCTTGTTACCAAACACTTATTTTAAATGCCTAGTTTAGGATAGAAAATGAAGCTGTTTATTAAGTTAAGGCAGGTCTGCACTTAATCTCTGGATGTTGAAGCTTAAAGGTGACAAAGAATAAAGCGTCAGGTTGACTGACTGATAGATGGCATACATAGATCTAGGCTATAACTGCTCAGACAGAATTTGTGGCTAGACTAATAGGAGAAAAGCTCCCAAGTTGTTCATTACACCCCTAATTTTCAGGATGACAATAAAAAGCAGAACTTTTTTTGTAGTTCCAGAATTATAAACTCAGCTTAGTCTCAAGAAAATAGGATTCCTTCTGAGATAGAATAGAATTATTTTTAAGAAATAATAAAACCATAAACATTTACATGTCTTTCTCCCTTCTACCTCCATAAGTACTAAACCTAATATGTAACTATAAAAATCTTCCTCATTTCCATTCATTTCTGGTATTAATTCCATGCTAAGAGAGACTAATTGGTTCAGCACCTTTAAAATAAGTCCTTTCATGAAGGTCTGTAGTGGGATCAGAAAAACTGACCTTTTTTTCTTTTTCTTTTTCTTTCTTTCTTTTATTTTGTTGGGGTTTTTTTTGTTTTTTCTCTTTTTTTGCAGTAGTTGCCAGTAGGTTTGTTTCTCTACATATATTTGATAACAATACACAGTTACTCCTACTATCTGGTCTCTTAAACTAAATACTGTAGCTTTTTAATGATATGAAAGGAATGGGATAGGAGAGAATTTTCACAAGTATCTGGTCTCTTGAAGGGCATCAAAGCTCTTGAAATGGATTTAGAAAATGTTTTTAAAGGGCTACCTTTGTTCAGTGGGTTTTGCCAAAAGGCCAAAATTAATGAATTGACTGGATGGATTGCATGAGAAGAAAATACCAATTGCAAAACATTCACAAAGATTAGTGAAGAATGATTCAACAATCAGTTAGCTGTAAGAAAGATTTTGGGAAAATATTTAATCATACTTCACTGTGTTTAGAACTAGGGAATCAATCTCCTGGAAAGAAAGTAAATCTTTCTGTGTCAACATATGGCAGTATCCTCTCTCTCTCTCTCTCTCTCTCTCTCTCTCTCTCTCTCTCTCTCTTTTCCCCTCAACCTTTCTCTTTCTACTTTCTACAATATATACTTTATCTAACAAACAGTCACAACTGTTTACTGGGATCCTGACTAGGGGGGATTTACTATTCTCTGGAAGGTTTGGATTTGTTTGTTTTATTCTAATTGATTACTACTATGTGGTGATAGCAGCAGTCCAAATATTTGGAGGTAGGAGGGAAACAGGGCTTTTGACCCTTTAGATACTATCTTCCACCTCACCACTGGGAAAGGGGATCCCCTCCTCTGATGGCCTTAGAGTGACACAAGGAGTCACCTCTTGTTCCTCATAGGAAAGGCCTGTAGGGAACTAGAAAGAAAGGAGGGGCACCAAGGATGTTGAGGTTCAAAGGAAATTCCCACCAAGAGTAGGTATACTTCCTCAGAGAGGCCTAATTTGACAGAGCACACAGAGAGGCCCAAGCTCCAGGTGAGGTCAGGCAATGCCCTAACAACTAACCCAGTTGAGAGCCAAGGTAAGTTCTTAGTAACAATTCCATAGATGGTAGTGGACTGTGGAGAAAAGAATGTAGAGGATGGGAGGTAGTCAGATTCAACTGCACTTGAGGACTAGACAGCTGTATGGAGATAGGGACAGAAGAAAAGTAGGGGGACAAAGGACTCTTGGCTGAGACTCAGTTTAAGAATCTGGTTGAAAATGATTGGAAGCTAGTCCTAAAGGGAGCATCGAAGAGGAGAGGAGTCTAGGGAAGAGTACAGTGGATGACTGAGAAATTGGATGCCTGTGTAGATAACTACAACTGGAGAGGTGTTTGTAGTTATATGGAGTTCAACATAGGTACATTCTTAAAATAATGGTCTCTACTTTATGACAGAAGCAGATATTATTCTTCTTCATTTAACTACTCTGCATATTTAAACCCAAAAGGCTCAGGACTACAGGGATATTAAATTGAAAATCAGACTGGGTTTCAAAAACCCCAGAACTAACTGCCTTTCCCCAGGACCTAAGCTGTTGCTTTCATCTTACATCAGCTGGTGTCCTTGTTTGAGAGAGCTGGGGCTGTGTGAGGGCCGTTGGAAAGTGTTTCTGCATAGGAAAGATGGAGAAGAGCAGGTGAAATCTAGGACAAAGGGTGTTAGAAAACAGAATTAAGGGGTCAGTTGAAGTGGGCCTGCCTGGCTCAGCCAGGCTTGGGCTGGAGCCATAGTAGGAGAAAATCCATGTTTCTGCTTGCCAGACCCTCTCTCTTCTCTCCCCATCTCAATCCCCAATCTCCCCTCTGAAAGGGCTTTTAAAAGTTGATGTACCTCTGTGAATGAAGATGGTATGATGGTGCCACTTCTTTTGGAAGGAGAGAAATGCAAAGAGTTGCAGAGAAACAAGGCTATAGCCCTGGAGGCCAGTTTCCTATCTTACACACAAGTTGAGACCAGCCTTAGGCTAGGAAAGTCTTAAGATTGCTTCCAAGGAACAATCAAAGCAAAATTGCAATAATAATAATGTCAGATCTGGAATTTGGTGGAATAGGACCCAACATTTCCACTCTCACCCCCCACCCCCAACCCCAGTTTTAAGCTTTGAAGGGTCTGAGCCTTAATTGCTATCTCTCAGTTTCTGGAGCAAAAGCCAATCTGAAGGAGAGTGAGTAATGTCATATTTGGTGAGTCAAGCTGGCCCCTTGAAGAGCTGTACCTTTTTGGCCTGGGACCTTCCTGTTGGGTTTTTTTGTTTGTTTGTTTTCTAGTGTTGCTGGTAAGGAGATCAGATTGACAGGGGCTGTGTTTCACCTTCACCAAGTGAAACATTGAAATTCTGTCACCAAACCAATACTCTACCTATTGAGTACTCGGTTTGCAATCCCAAACACCGGTAGCAAAACATTCTCCCCTCCCTACCTTTCTTCCCGCCCCTCCCCACCCCCAAGTCTATGCTTCTAAGGCTAGCTTTACTTAAAGGTTTTAATCGATGATATTCCTTTCCTCCATACTTCCTGTCCCTTTTCCACCTTGGCCTTCATATCCCTTTCGACCTTTCCACCCTTTATTACAACTTCAAAAAAGGAAGAATGCAGAAAGGGCTTCTGGCTCTGACACAGGACAGCCTGAGCTATCCTCCCCCACTGCTCCACGCAGCTCTTTTCTCAGTTCCTGTGGTCTGTCCGATAGAAGTTCTTTTAATCTGTTGACACTATCACCCAGATAAAGCAAGCTACCATCGATCTCTTCCATTAGGTGGTCAAATAACAAACAGGACAGGTGAACGACCAGAGCATTCTCCTGTCTATCCTTCTTCACTAACGACCTGGCACCCTCATAGACACCGCTGCAAATCCCGCTCAGTAAATCTGTGGAAGTTTATATCTTCATTGCATCTGTATGTATAGCAAAATGCATGTCTCTACGTGTATAACGCATCAACAGATGTTGTATAGGGCGTGTGTCTGTATCTGTATGCGTGTTTTGAATCTGGACAGATGCTACCATAATACTCTCACATCTAGAGGAATGATATGTGGAGCCTTACTTTAATATCCATTAAATTACACAGACTGAAAGCAGTAAAAATACTGTATAACCGAATCAGTCCCCACCATTTGAGATTCCCCAGACAGAGATCCGAGACAAGAGGAACCCGACTTGATAGCAGGAGAAAAAAGTTCCCTCTCCAATCCTTCTACAGTCTGAAGGCAGTTATATTCTAAGGAAATAGAGATAGATGATGCAGCCCTCTTTGCCCCCCCCCATTAGCAGCACTGAATTTAAGGGGGGTGGGGTGAGAAGCAGTACTTGCCTGGTGCGGGGCAGGGCTTGGCCGGGTCTCTCTGGTGCCAGCTGTGAGCGATCCAGGATTCTGGAGAACATCGGCGAGTAGAAGGATGGGCGCTTGCCGAGTCTGTTCATCTCTCTCTCTCTCTCTCTCTCTCTCTCTCTCTCTCT
>NC_058130.1:314709481-314745929 GCF_016433145.1 Gracilinanus agilis | reverse complement strand
CTGTTTATAGGTTGTATCTCATCAATATAGTGTAAACTCCTTGAGGTCAAGTATTGTTTTCTTTTTGCCTTTGTACCTCTGATGCCTCGCAAATAGGAGGTTCTTAATATTCTTGGATTAGAGTTGATTAGACTGTGATTAGAAACCTTGCTTGCACCCAGGGACCCTTTCTCGAGCCTCCCCCACTTAGTCAGAGGCTCTCCATTCCATTCTTCACCCATACATTCTGATTCCAGCTCTGGTCTTTCTCCATTACCTTTCGACATTCTCCTTTATAGTAGCAATTGCATGGAAAGAGCTTTGGATTTTGATTCTAACACTGAGTACCAAACAGCTGCTTACTGCCTGCACAATTTTTGTGAGTCTTCTCCTCTCTGGATTCCAGTGTGCTCATCTATAGAATGAAGGAAGGATTTGAATTAAGTGATTTCTGTGGTCATTTCCAACTCCAGATACTGCACCTAGATTTTAGACAGAATCCCTAAGACATAAAAAGAATGAATCTGGGGTGGTGTTATTAGATATAATGAAAAAGCTGATGGTGTAGATTTTGTGAAAATATGAAGATGGCTGATCCCAGGAACCTTTAGTTCATCAAAGTCATGGGATAGGAAAGTCCTAGCTGCATAAAAAATTGTCATAGGATTTAGTTAGGACCCTTGAGGCCATAAGTTTGTAAGTTTAGATTTAGACCTTAATGATTATCTAATTCAGTTTCCCCATTTTACAAAAGGGGAAATTGAGACCCAGAGAGATGAAAGGCCATGCTGAAGGTTTACACAAATAGTAGAGTTGGAATGAATTTACACCCAAGTCACCACCCTTCTAATTTGCACTTTTCCCCTTCAAACTATCATTTTGTAGAGGGGGAAATTGGGGTCTAGAGAAGGGAAGTTATTTGCTTGCAGTCACAACTGAGAGAGTGGGGAAAGAGAGAGAGAGAGAGAACGAGAGAGAGAGAGAGAGAGAGAGAGAGAGAGAGAGAGAGAGAGAGAGAGAACGAGAGAGAGAGAGAATGAGAGAGAGAGAGTGCGCCTGGGCGAGTGTGTGTCTGCGGGGAGAGGCACTTGCATTGTCTCGGGACCCGCAGCTCCGCGTTGAGGAGATGTTTGCAAGCCCCTTGGATGCACATTTCCTCTTCTTTTCTCTTTCTTTTTGTCAGCGGTTCAGCGAGGAAGAATGCCTCCAACCCAACCCAACCCAGGCCAATATGCTCTCACCAATGGGGACCCCCTGAACGGTCACTGCTATCTGTCTGGATACATCTCACTGCTGCTGCGGGCCGAGCCCTACCCTACCTCCCGCTACGGCAGCCAGTGTATGCAGCCCAACAACATCATGGGCATAGAGAACATCTGCGAGCTGGCCGCCCGCCTGCTCTTCAGCGCCGTCGAGTGGGCCCGCAACATTCCCTTCTTCCCGGACCTGCAGATCACAGACCAGGTGGCCCTGCTGAGGCTCACGTGGAGCGAGCTGTTTGTCCTCAACGCTGCGCAGTGCTCCATGCCCCTCCACGTGGCCCCGTTGCTGGCCGCAGCCGGCCTGCACGCCTCGCCTATGTCCGCCGACCGGGTCGTGGCCTTCATGGATCACATCCGCATCTTCCAGGAGCAGGTGGAGAAGCTTAAGGCCCTGCACGTCGACTCCGCGGAGTACAGCTGCCTCAAAGCCATCGTCCTCTTCACTTCAGGTGAGGGGTGGAGGAGAGAGGGGAGGAGGGAGAGGAGGAAGGGGTGGAGGGAGATTCACAGAGGGAGGTTTGGAGAGGCGGGGGGAGTCGTGATGGGAAGAGAGAGAGCACAAGTGCTTGGTAAGAGATGAGGCCAGCCTGATGTCCCCCTCCCCTGTCACCTCCTCTTCCTTCCTAACCTCCTCACCCTCAGCTCCGGTCAGTCAACCAGATTGCTTGGGTGGGGGCTGGGGTCGCTGCTGCCACGTTTGGAGGGCAGGTCTGGGGGTGGGTGGGCCTCTGCTGCTGGTGTTGCTGCTGCTGCTGCTGCTGCTACTGCTGCTGCTTTCTCAGTTACTGCCGCAGCTTAGTCTCACCAGCCCGATCTGGGCCGGAACAGAGGATGTGATGGCCTGGTTGGGGGGATGAAACAAATCAGGCTGACTCTCTACCTCTGCTCGGTCTGCGTCTGAGTAAGCTCAAGGATCTGAGGGAGGAGAAATAAGGAAGAGGACTTGAGAATGTCGGTTTCTCTTGTGTGGTACTGTAAGTGAAGGAGTCTCTCAAATGAGATTGTTTCACATACACACACAAATTAAAATTAAAAATTAGAGGATCCAGAGAAAAGGGGGAAGTCAGTCCAAATAAAATCATAAACAATATCGCTTTGTTGCTGCCTGATTTCCCCTTATAGAAAATTATTCGATGTTTGCAGTTGCAGCTGTTATTGCGATCAAAGAAAGAGGGGGGAAAATTCGATCTAAACAAGAACCAGCAATACTGTAGAACTCATGAGGAAAGTAGAATTTCAGCTACCCAAAGATAAATCTTTTTGCTATGCAAACCCTACCAATATTGGACATTTAATAGATTGCTGGGGAAAATATCAAATTAAGTGTAGGCGGTGGTAACTTGAATGTTAACAATTCCTCTTATGATAGATGGTTCAAATTAACCTGCAAGAAAGTGCATTAACATGGCTTTGAAGTGTTCTCATTTTAGTCTATATGAATTCTATATATCTCTTATTATCATATCTTGCAAGCAGCAAACATGTAAACACCAAAGATGGAAGGTAATAGGGGAAAACGTAAACAAAGCTAGAAAAGAAGTCACCTAAGTGTATGCAGAGCTGTATAGAGCTGATGTGGTCCTTTTCCACTTACAAATTTAGTAGCCGTAGTATCACTACTATTCCTGTTATGTTTTTAATTTTTCCATATAGAGAAAAAATAGAATCCTAATAAATCTATCCTAGAGTCAGAAGGAGCCAAAAGAAAACCATTCTCTAGCAAAGATGGCAAAGCTCTCCCAAGGCCTTGTTGAACAGTAAGCAGTTTATAATCTATCAATATTTGTTGCCTCTCATGCGTGAAAAGTAGTATTTACATTGTATTAAAATGACTCTTAAATTTGCACAGTATTGTAATGTAGCAAATGTAGTATTAATATCGATTTGAACAACAGATAATTTATTTAGACAGGAGCACCTAATTTGTATGCAGGGTGGCCAGAGCCATGTACTTTGACTGCCCCCTTTTACTTTCCGTGCAAATGCAGGTCTGCTAGTGGGAGAGGAGTTATTCTTTGCAGGAGGAGAAAGTGTGGACCTTAAAACAAATGGAAGATTTATTGAATAGCCACCTCAGTGGTTTGAATGCATTTTATCTTAATAAGTCTTCTTGATGGAAACATGTTTTTCAAAAGTGACAAAGAGGCTTGAAAGCATAGATCAGGCTGATTTAACTCTGGAGCATGCCTGTAGACTTACCTACTTTTTACACTCATTCACTGTGGAGGTTCCATCAATAAATAGGCCAATCACAGTGAAGTTGATTTTTTTAACCCTATCTAGTGAGGTCCTAGGAAACAGAAATGTGACACTGTAGTGTAGAATGGTCTACTCAGGAGAGATCTCCCCTCCCTTCTTCTACCCCAAAGGCGTTGGTTCTACCCACTTTCCAACTCCCTTGAATTTTCTGTTCACATGCCCCTTCTCCATGTAGCCTAGGGAACTAGAGAATCTACAGCAATGTCCCTGTAATTATTAACTCTTTTATTTCAACTTTATATTCTTAAGCAGCAGTGTTAAAATCCTTCTTTGCAAAACAAAACAAAAGTTTCCCAAAAGCTTGCTTGGATAATTACTTAAATCACCAAGGGTATCTAGTAAGTTAGCAAAAATATTATTTTGTGGAGAAAATACAAACAGAATATCTGAAAATGGAAATACACTGTCAGGAGCAATTCATCCCCTCCCCCATACACACATTTCCACTTTTGACTAAACTTGTTTTGATTGCTAGCCAGAAGGGAATTCATGGGGAGCCCTTCTCAAAGTCATTCAACTTTAAAGCAAACTTTGAATAATGGGGGGAAAACATTTTTAGGAATATTGTCTGAAGAAGTTTACCAAGACTAAGTATTTAATGCTAGGGATGGGGCGGGGGAAGGTGTGGTGGTTTTAATATTTGGGCCCTGCATGGTTTGTTTAATCCTTAATATTCTGGACATCGTCCAAGGACTGGGTCATGACCTGAACTTACTTTAAAAAAAAAAAAGCCCTATTAATTCACACACCTAAATATTTCTTCAGATAAATGAGAGCTTCTCTGAAAGCCGTAGTCTAGTTAACATAAATACAATAAATCCATTTTCAGCACAATAATAACTTTGATTTCTAGTTATGGCAGCTGATTACATCTATATTTTCTAAACACTAAACTCTCCTGAATGCACCACATGAAATACATCCTCTACACGACAAAGGCTAAGGCTGTAGAGCCCTGAACAGTAATGGTTATTTATTTACATAATTTCTTTTCCATACAGTGTAGAAGAAATATTGAGCGTTCCCATATTGACACTGCCATATAAAAAGAGAGACACGGATTTTGCACATTATGCCTCCTTTTCTTATCTGAGATATAATTCATGTAGTGTAAATATGTATTGCATTACACTTGCCCCAGCTATCCAAGAGCTGTGAGTGCAATAACCTAATCGATCTAAAAGCCCATTCCCGTCTGTTCACCATTGGTGAAACTCTCTTTCCAGTGAGAAAAGGAAAATTAACTTCCAGAGTCCTAACCCAAGTCTTGATCAAGACAAACCCTTCTTTCTTTGGGAGGGATAAGAGTGGATATTTAAATGGCAGCCTCAGCCTTCAAAGAGAAGAAAGCAAACTCGAAACCTAGCCAAAGGGAGGATGCAGGGTTCAATGCCCAGCCTTTGCACTCCCTTCAGTCAAGGGTAATAGATGTAGGTTAGCGTCCGGTGACCCTGCACTTTGGCGGGCACTTATCGTAAATATCTGATAAATATTTTACAGACCTTAAGGGGATGACATATGGGTCTTAAAAAAAAAAAACCCTGCTAGGGTGTTAGTGGGATCTTTTTATATCGTATTGTCTGGTCCTGAATAGGGTCCTGGGGCATAATAGGGAGATAATACATGTATTGCAAGATATATGTAAATATGAGCCTGCTTGGTGGCAATCACTGTAGGCTGTTTAGATTCAAGGCCAAGAACAGACCTTTGCATTCTTTAGCTAAACAGGGTGCTTGCATTTTTTTTACAGCAAATCAACCCTACTCCGGATTTTGGTGTTATAGAATATCAGTGTATTAACAACACAGTATGGATTAGCAAAGCAGTCTGGCTTGGGTAATTATATATCTGAGAGCAGCCTAGTCTGAATCTCGGGTCAAAAGGCTCCTTTCTCAGAAGTTCTTGAATTATAGCTTGTTTTATTTGTATTTTTTGCTCCAGGCCATAGTTTTGTAGATGAAGGTGCTCGGAGTTCTTTGTATCCAGTTCTTGAAATATAAAGACATAAACTTCAAAAATACAGCCACACCCGGGTTCTGATTTGAATCATTTGTTGTGCCTTTTCAGGGTCATTCTTCTACAGTCACAATTTCCCAGTGTCCTTCTGGGGCCATAACCATGCATTAAGATATACATAGATCTTTATAGAGTATTAGCAGTCTGGCTTTGATCTCTGTTAAACCTCTCCAATTGGTAATGGTTCTATGATCCTTGTGTTTTTAAAATATTTATTAATACGATAAGAAACAATGCAGATATTTGAACTAAATAAAGAGTGATTGTGGCTTCCTTCAAACCCACTTTTCCCTACTAACCAGTCAACACAAAGTAACCTGCTATCGGGCAATATTATTATAGAAATAAGAACTCTAGTTGATGTGAGATAAGTAGATTCGAGATTATATCATTCTGCGGAGTGTTTTCCCCCCTTCTTCTCTTCTTCAATAAGAAGCTTCTTTATGTCTGGCTACATTTAGTTGGTGTTTAGGCACCGCAGCCGTTTCTAGCTTTGTGTCTGATAGCTGCAGATGTCTCCTTAGCACACAGCCTGGAGTAACTGAGCCATATTCCTCTAGATTATTATACAGCTTACAAAGATGTGACCAATTTTCAATTACTTGATCTGAGATATAGATAGAAGTATGAGCTTTGCTTAGGAATTGCACTGTGAATTACTTACATAGGAACCTTAAACCCTATATTGCTAAAGCATTGGACTTGATCTAATTCCCAGCATATCAACAAACGACTGCCTTCCTTCCCACCCCCCACCCCCCAACCTCCAGCCCTTTAGGTGTTTATTTGCTCCTCAATCTAGGCTTGGGTCGGATTTTGGCTGCTGTTGTTTTGACCTCTTTGGGCTCCAAGATCCATTAGTTCTTTTTCTGATTGAATATTTCACCAGGGTCCTTTAAAACCCCCTCCCCACCACCACCACCACCACCAAATCAACGGCTAAAGCAATCATTTTAATGAGCTGAATACCCTGAAAGATCCTGCCCTTCAGGCTGAGGACAGGTTGCTGTGCATAGAAAACATGGCTTCAGAGTCTTACATTATTTAATCTAAAGGTGAAGGAGGAAAAACAAAGAGAGCCAGAGGTTGATGCTTGGGGTCTCTCTCTCTCTCTCTCTCTCTCTCTCTCTCTCTCTCTCTCTCTCTGTGTGTGTGTGTGTGTGTGTGTGTGTGTGTGTGTGTAAATATCTAGATTCCCTAGGCTTGGCGGGGGTTTGATTTATTTTCATTTTATTAGCAGTGGAAAAAAGAAAGAAGGGAGTTGGAAGAGGCTTGAGTGGGGGCAGGATTTTTTTTTTCTTCTGTTTGTGACTCTGCTGCTCACTGTCCTAACTGTTTGCACCCCCCTCCCCCCACTTGTCTCTTCCTTGTGTGTGGCTGCTCGGGCAGACGCCTGTGGCCTGTCAGATGCCGCCCATATCGAGAGCCTGCAGGAGAAGTCTCAATGCGCCCTGGAGGAGTACGTGAGAAGCCAATACCCCAACCAACCGAGCCGCTTCGGCAAACTGCTGCTGCGGCTGCCTTCTCTGCGCACTGTCTCATCCTCAGTCATTGAACAGCTCTTCTTCGTTCGCTTGGTAGGTAAAACCCCCATTGAAACTCTCATCAGAGATATGTTACTGTCTGGGAGCAGCTTCAACTGGCCTTACATGTCCATCCAGTGTTCCTAGGCCTGAGACAACACCGCCCCTGGCCCCTGAGCCCCCAGTAGAGACACAGAGGACGAGGCTTTGGCCAAGGACACCAAACACAAACAGAAACGGTCGAACCTGTTAACGCCGGGGTGCAAATGGTGAAAGGTGGGGAGCGAGGGAGGGGAGAGAGATGAGGGATTGGAGCAGAACCAACCCAGGAGAAATATATATTAAAAAAAAAAAAAAAAGAAAGAAAGAAAAGAAAAAAGACTCATTTAGGATCAGATCTGTGAACACGTTGAAAAGGAAATAAAAAGGACCTTGTGTCTGTGGGGAAAAAAATGAAGAAAGGACCATGGGGATTTTAATAAAACAGAAGGAGAATAATGGACCTTCCAGGATTTATTGTGGACTGGTGTGTGGATATATTCTGTACAGAAAAACAAAACAAACATCGAAGCGAACCGAAGCCTATGTAGAAACACACAAAAACACTTACCACGAACATTGTTATTCATTTTGTAAAATATTAGTCTTTATTTTCATTTTTTGTAAAAATTTAAAACATCGTATGCGCATAAAGAAAAACAAACAAGAATTAGGGGAAAATAACATTTTCCAAATAATTATAAAAAATTGTCCTGTGTCTATGTATCTATATCTGTTTTGTATTTTTTTCTGGTTCCAAACCAGGTTTCCTGTGATTCTATACTAATAATTTTTGATATAACCCTTTGCTTCTTATAATGAGTGCGATATATGTTGTCGAAGCTGTTCTTCAAGAATTAAAATTGAAGTGAGAATTTAAACAAAAATAAAAGATTTAGCAAAAACACGTGTCTTGTTGCTTGACACATTTTAAGTCAGAAACAATCATAAAATTTCGAATCAAATTGTCATTAGAATAGAAAAGGAAAGATGGGATTGGGGGGGGGGGGAGGTGCGCGGACTTTATTAAGGACCCGAGCAAAGTTAAATGGAGACTATACAACTGAAATAAAATCCACTCCGTTGTGTAGATTCTAGGAACTAAGCACCCAGGTTCGACAAGTGACTTCCAGGAGGGTGTAAGCTTTTTCACTGTAGTGAGTCGGATCTATTCTCTTCACGATTAGCTTATGTTGGTGTCGGAAGGTTTGTAGGCTTCGAGAAGTACAGAATGTCCTATTCGAAGCACATTTCCATGCAGGGTGCCTTGGAGTAGGTCTTCGTTTATTGTCCTCTGGTTTGGCGGCAAACTATTGGTAGTTCCACTGTTATTGGCGGTGGAATTCGTGGTGGTTCTGGGGGGCGTAGAGAGAGGTTGTATATTGGTTTCGGGGGAAGGACGGTTTCTCAGGAAGACAGCTGGTGGTCTTAGTGCCTTTGAGAGAGAGACCCTTGGAGAGCTTCAGAAGAGTTAGGGGACTCAAGGCTGTGTGCTCACTTTCTGCTACACTTTCTGCTGCAAAGATCGGCTGTATTTGTTTTCCTATAGAGTCACGAGTATTGTTATGAAATTATTCCCAGTCTGTTCCTAGAAAAATCTAACGGGAGGATTTCTCTTTGGGTGGCATAGATGGACCCTCCCTGGCTTTCTTTCGTGCCGCTCTATGAAATGAGAATTGGAGAGGTGTGCCAAAGCCCCGTTTTTAATTTAAAAACCATTTCCATCATGGTGCCCCTTTGAAGGTAAAGGCTTCACAATGCTGCTTGCTGGTGGTGCAGATCTCTGTAACAGCTTTCAGAGCATGAATGTTTTATAGGATCTGAGACAGAGCTGTAAGAACACATACCGCCAAGGGAGCTCTTGCTTAACGTATTAATAAAGCCAGATCTTTAAAAATAACACCCCTCCCCCCACACACACCCCCTTCCCCATTCCCAAACATACCCCAATGAGGCAAGAGCTTTCATTTGAGGAGCTAGTAGCCGTGTTTTGCTTTCAATTTACTGTCTACAGTCTCCAGATTTTTTTCCTTTTTCTTTTTTATGCATTAACAAGATCCTTCACTCACTTCAACCCACTTGGGGTGTTTAATATTCTAGGTGCTGTGGAGCCTGGGCAAGTGCAGCTCTATACAGTAACCACTTACCAGAATGATACAGATCAACATCTGGGGGCAGATGTTCTGTAGGCCTGTATTCAGTATAGAGAATTAGAGTATCAGCTCAATTGCAGTCGTGGATGTATGTAGGCTTGTGATTATAAACCAGAACCCACGGGATAGAAATTAAGAGCAACAGCCTCCCCCTCCCACTCTACTCTCACCCTAGGCCTTAGCCTTCAGCCCAGACACAAGGGCAGTAGCTTTGTCCTTGAATTGACTGCCAAGGCAGAATGAGGAGGAATGGAAGAATTGGGTGGAGAAGAGGGGAGAAATTTAACTCATAAATTCTGCTCAAAGAAATTTTTAAGAAATGGTCCTGGGCATGTGTTTTAAAGGTGGAGAAGAGACAGTGCATAAGAAGTGGGGGGGGGGTATATCAGGGAGTAGGAAATTGGTTTGTCTCTAAGCACACACACCCATATCTCTTGCTTTTAAAAAATGAGATGTAAATATATTCATTACAGTGTGATCCCTCTGATGAAAACAGATAAACATTTTTGTAGTAGGAAATGTATTTTTCTATTAATTTAAATATAGAGGTTTAAAAACTGTGCACCTATTTGTGAAGTAAAGCCTAAGGACTGTTTTTGAGTTGTGACATGGGTACTCTCTCTTGGGGAGGATGAAAAAGAGGTCCTGATGGTGCTGAAAATTGGCTGTTATAGAGGGTTAAATTCCAAAGTATTGGAGATTGATATATATATATACATATATATATATACATATATATCGTACCCACAACACTTTTCTAAACCCCTGATTTATGTATATAGACATACATGCTATTTACCTATGGGAAGAAAGTTTCCTCTTGTGACCATTCATCCCTTAGATGATGTGTTTCCTTAATGGAAAGAGAGACATGAGCCTCTCAGAAGCTTATGAGCATATCTTTAGTCACACACAATCTGTCGTGGGGCCATTGAGAGATGGAGAGTAAAGTGGGACAGCAACAGGACATGGGGCTATCACTTTGCTTCTATTATTGGGTAGGAGGGTCTTGGTCAGGCCCTCTCTTCCTCTTATGAGACACATCTCACTATGTTCTTGACTTCCCACCATGGAAATGAGTGGTTTAATCTTTGTGCTGGAACAAAAGTCTAGACAACATTTTTAACAGTTAAATCCATTCAAAGACTCTTGTACATACTCCTCTTTCCAAGGAAAAGGAAAGAGAGGAGACAGATCCAGTGTATGTGTGTGTGTCTTATTTCTGTGTGTCACTATCAGGCTTTAAGCTTCCGAAGTTTTTCAACTCTCAGACAACTAGTAATCGGGAACATAATCCCCCACCCTTGTGCTAATGGAGGGTTTGAGATCAGAGAAAATGACAATCTAAATAGAAAAAAACGACATCTAAATAGAGGGGTTATGCCTACTGACTTCATATGAACTGCCTGATCTTCTTTCCTACTCTTCCAATTAAGTCTTAGCTAGTCGATCTAAATACCTATTGAGAAGAATTGACCAATGGTCAGTCTTCCATTCTCAGTTCATATCATAATTCTTGTCCTCTCTGATTGGCAATAGGGAAGGAGATGGTAGTGTGCTGGCAGTAATGGTGTTAGAAAAGGATATGGGTGTGGAGTGAGAGACAAACAGGTCTCCTAGCAGCAGGGAAAGGTCAACACAGATCTTTTAAATTTTGGGTCAAAACTCTTTTGGTGTTGACCTCACTCATCTCTCTCCTCTTGCTTCTGGGACTCTTCATTTCACTATCTATCTCCAAATCTCTTGATTCTCTCTGTCTTTCCTGGCTAGCTGTTTCAGGGTCAGGATAATTCCTGTTTTCATAATATCTGGGACAGACCCAGCAGTCCTCAGCAGGTGACTGGGCAGAGCAGTGGAGAGCTGTGCTCTGTCAGCCTGGCATAGTTTCCTTCACTCTGGTTGGAGTTGGGAAACATTAAGGAAGTTCTCATTTCCTTTGCCCAATCAATATCTCTAGTGGGTCCTGGGACATGGGGGTGCCTGGGATGTTGAAGGAGGGAAATGGGAGATAAAATAAGAGGAAGAGGTCTGCTTGCCTTTCTGAACAAAGCCCTGAAATAATCCAGGAGAAATAACCTTATTGGAATGGGGCTTCTAAAGGGTTGTGAACTCAAATGAAAGCAAACAGAGAAAGTAAAAATAAATTAAGGTAAATCAAAATCCACTTGTCTCTCTCCAGAAGTGAGGAGGAAATGCATCTCCACAGCTGCAAAGCACCCAGTACTAAGTGGCAACTTCTCTCTTTAAATAACCTATATGACATGAGAAGGAGATCAAACACTCCCTTTCTGACCCAAACACTGGAGAAAAAGTTCTGGAGAACTTTTGTCTCACTGAAATAAATTTAAACTACTGGAACTACAGGCTTCACTTAAACTTAAAAAAAAAAAAAAAGTAATGTTCTCAGGATGTTCTCCCCCAGGGAAATGAAGGAGCTTTGCCTCAGACTTCTGGCGGTCAGATCAATCCTACCCTAAAGGTAAGATCCACAGATTCATCCTCCCCTCATCCTTCTCCCCCTACCCACTTCTTTAAACTACTCTGATAATTTCTCTTTTGAGATTAGGATAAATAAAGGTTTATCCTCCCTAAAGTTTAGGAATAACCAAAAATTCCTTTGATTCCCAGCTCCCTTTCCAACATGAGGCATCAAGAGTTATCAGGCTTATCAATACTTTCTCTTTTGCAAACTGCTAAAGAGTGATCCTTGGGTATTCCAATTTCTGGAGCAAAGGCAATCCAGGACCCCTTGACTGCTCAGTGTTTAAAATTTTTATTTAAAAAATCATCATCATCATCATCACCAACCATGTCACCTTTTGGGGTTTTTCAGACAATAGTTTTATACTTCGGCTTGGAGTAGAGGGAAATCTTCAGGACTAATGGCCTGATGATTCCTGCTATAAGAATCGATGGTTAAGAGGGAAAAAAAAGTATGTGTGTTGGGGGGGGGAGTGGAATCTGGGAACACAAGTGGAAACTAATAAAACTCTTGTTAGAGTGCTTGCTCAGGATCTATGGCGTCACCGGGTCTTTTACTTAGGAAGCCAAAGAGTTTTATTCTTAAATGAGTTAAAGAGCCATTTACCTCTGTCGTGTTCTATTCATCAAGCCACAAGTTGAGGGTTCCTAACATGAAACTATTTGTTTGCTTACACAACCAGCTGGGCGCAATTTCACGTCTGAGATATCTATCTGAAAGCGCCTCTCATTTATTATCCCTCCTTGTCAGCGAATCCATTTTCCAAAGTTCCCCCTCCCTCTTTTTGGTTTTTTTTTTTTAATTTATTTATTGTGGGGCTTGTTTGCCTGGAAGGACCTGGGGCTGAAATCCTCCCCAGAGGAGTGTCGGTTCCCCTTCCTCAGGACCTTGAGCACCCACATCTGGAGAAAGGAGGAAGCCGCTGGCAAGATCACAGGGGCCACCACTGACCAAGGTGAAGTAATATTGAAGCTCTTTCAGCAGCAAGGATCTCGTGCAATGGATTCCTGGGGATGTACATGTTCCTGCCTGGGCATTTTCCTACTCTCTAACTCTGGCTGTGTAAGAAGCAACCACCTGTACGAAAGGGAGGGAGAGAAGGAGGGAAGGAGAAAGGGAATTGAGGAAAGGACTAATGTTGGAGAAGGCATGTTTCATGTGCTTAAGATTTTTTCTTTTTTGAAAGAGGCTTTTGAGGAATCTTGATTTACTTCAATACAATTGATTTTTATGGGGGCTGTGTAACTAAGACGTAAACAGTTATGGGATTGGGAATGGGAAAGGGGGCTCTATATGTCTGTGTGTGAAGTGGGGGAAAGAAGGCTGCACGTGATTTCAATTTTTAAGCACAAAGAAATAAGCAATGTAGAAATAGATTTATAAATATAATTATGAGGAAAGAAAGCCTGGCGCAAGGTTACAACTCTTTCCCTCTCCTCTTCTTCCTCCAACCCAAATTTTGAGAAATACGTATAATGTGAATAGTGTTTCTATGCAGTGGATCAGACTGACAAGAGAACCACTGTTAGTAATCTCAATGATGGCTGTATAATAGCGTATATACATCTACTTGTCTACAGAACCCCTCCATCAAGCTTAAAGCAATGAATCAAACCCTAAACTACAGGGTATAAAATATCCCCAGTTGTAAAGAATGGAGAGAAAGAGGGAGGGCTAGTAGGGAGGAGCAGTGCGGTGTGTGTGTAGGGGGGGGGGGCGGGGTGGAGATATTGTGAGGGATTTCTTTTAGAAAGACCAGACTGGTCGCTGCAAGCTATTCTATTTTGGTGATTTAGGAAGACACCCGCCATATATAACGTTTAAGACTGATAATATCATTGCACGGCTAGATAAATAAAGCACTGGCCAAATCGTAGGGTCAGCTATCGATCTCTATACTCACAGAGGAAAAGGGAGAGAGAGTGTGATTGTCCGGGTGTATGTCTCAGCGTGTTAGCAGGGTAGCATGTGAGTGTGTGTATACACGGGTCCCTGTGTATGAGTGTAAGAGTCTACTAGAGAGATCCAGTCTTCAGCTGCGCAAAGGCTCATTAGCATTCCCTGCCCATGGACCTGCACTGACAACTAACAGAGATATCCAGCTCACCACTAGGCCTCCTCTCCTTTTGTCTTCAGATCTCGAGGAGAAGCAGATTTATGTGGGGAAGCTGTAAAGTGAAGTTCCATGTGGTTTTTGGATATTCTGCAGTTGAAAAAGACATTGCCAGCATCTTACCTCGGGGTTGTTGGTTTTTTTTTTTTTTTCATTTACTTTAAAACTTCACTTCTAAAAAGGAAACTTTGGTTTTCCTCAATTCTTTTTTTTAAAAAAAAATGGTTAAACTGTAGAGAAAAATATTAGAAAATATTGTATTACCTTTCCTTGATGACATGCGGGGCGGGGGGGAGGATATTTTGCGTACTTTGTGCGTCTGTCTCTGTTTTGGGTGTACTTAAAATTTTATAACAAGAGTTTGAACTTTTTGTTTCACGCTTTCTTTTATTGTTCTTGTTAATAATATATCCTTTCCACCTTAAAACAACATACTGGCCATTACTGAGTTTCCCATTAAAAACAAACAAACAAAAAAACCAACAAAAAATATGGTTAGAAAGGAAACATTTTATATCAAGTTTCAGAAATAGATCCATTTTCTCTATTCAGAGAAATATTTTTAAATCCTCATTAGTATGCACGTTTTAAAAATATGAATTGCAACTTTGATGTAAAACTGTCTTTTAACCATATTTCAAAGGTGTAAAGTTTCAACTAGCACTAAGTGGTTCTCCTTGCACTTGTATAAAACTCGTCAGATAGTTTTACACTGAGTATACAAATTATCCCATATTGACAGATGTTTGTCACTTAGTAACTTCTTTCCAAGTTTTTCTCCCCCTCCCTTAAGCCTCCTTTCCAGCGTGCTTTGTTGTTTTAAAATATGCATGTCTCTCACTGGAATGCCAGTCACGAGTGCAAACTTTGTGTCCAACCTCCCACATGAAATGATCCTTTTATAGGGAACTCGATATGTCTCAATCTGCACTTCACTCAAAGCCTCTGGATATGGGGCACTCACTTGGTCCCAGCTCCAAAATAACTCAGCAGAAAAGAGTTTTCACCTTTAAAAAAATCCCCACGAATGTCTCCCAGGGAAGAAATATAGCTCCCATAATTAAAGGAGGCAGCGACCAGAGGGGGAAGGCAGCCGGCAACCAAAAAAAAGTAAGAGTTTTATTTATTTGCTGATTGAACTTGAGTTGTCATTAACAAGCAGGTTCAGCCACATGAAGCACTTGGAGTTAAGCGTTATGTGTTTGCAGGATAGAGGTGTGAGTCTGTGAAGGAAAGGGAGTAGAATAGGACACGCGAGGAGAAAAAATGAAAGAATCCACTGAAACTTCGTGAGAGAGAAAGTGATCTCTGAGACAATTCAAGGAAGTTTCCTTGCATTGGTTTTGAATAAGGAGTTGTAACTCAGGAGTTGGCAGGTGTTAGTGGTGGTGGTGGTGGTGGAGAGAGAATTGAAAGGAGGGTGGAGAAATAGGAACAATGATTCCATGTGATCACTACAAGAAAAACGAAAACTTTCTGCTTCTCAGAAGAAATATGACAGCAGGAAGATTCTAAGTCTGGGCGGGGGGAGGTGTTATGGGGCGGAAGCGTTGGTGTAGAGCTCCACTTGGAGAGAACTCTTAAGAGAAGAAAAGTTAAAGGCTGACAAGAATTTCACTTAGTTTAGAAGACCTCCACCCACGTTGGTAAAAAGTTGTCTGTTGGATGGAAATGTGAACTCAGAGACATTTTTTTTCTTTTACCGTATTTTAATGAACTTCATAAATTTAAATTGAGTATGGCACGGGATGCACATTTCTGGATCAGGGAAAGATCCTGCAGGCTGCTGAACGACTAACAAGCTAAGGCGTTAGAGAGAACCCAATAAGAGTACTCGTACTGCAGTGTATTTCTGTTAAAAAGGAGAAACTTTACAACTGATGGAAAACAGATGAATTTTTTTCTCCCTCTCTGAAACAGTTACTCTCTTTTACTGATGCGGAGTGACGTCACCAATTGCTTGACCTATCATCTTCGGCTGGAGAGAGAGGAGGAGTGGGGAAATAGTGGGGGAGGGGGAGTGATGGAGGAGAAAGCAGAGAAAGAAAGAGAGGAAGAGAAGGGGTGAGGAAAAAGACACTGTCAAGAGACGGGGAGTGACAGAGAGACAGAGACCTTGAGAAGAAACTTATTAAGAGAGAATGTCCTGTCACTGGGTTTTTGGTGGACTTTTTCTTTTCTTTTCTGGCCGAACTTCCATAAGAAGTGTGCAAAACAATGCTTGAAAAGCTCATGATTGATATGACACCTTTCCCCACTTTCCACTCTATCTACATATTCTAACATATGGAAAGCTTGCAGGCCCTGTGCACTTATAGAAGCTGATAATGCATTAGCTTTCAGCAATATTTACAGCACCACTTTTAATACACACCAGATGGTTTTCGACTGTGCCACCCCAGCCAGCTCGCTCCTAGATTTTACTCAGCAGCATTTTGTTGCAATTATACTCCATGCTGAGACCAATTTTATTGGTGACCTATTTTTCATATTTGCAGTATTTTGTGTTTAAAATCCCCTCCATGGCCTTTTGGAAAAGGGCAATATACTGAGAGGAATGGTCTAGGAGTCGAGAGCGGCAAATAGTTTTAGAGATACAAATTACACCTACGGAAGAACTATGTATACTTTCATTTTAATCATAGAACATATATGTGATTTTAAACAGAAAAAAATCTTATGAATATACGTATTGAAAGTCCTTATTTTTATTTTGTGTTATATCTCTATTGATTTCATTTGTTTTCCTGAATAAATAAATTTGGCTATAAATATTGAATACAATTAATTGTTATGCCACTGACTTATCCTAGGCACAGGATTACCCAAGTAACCTAGGGCAAAAAAGAAGAAAAAGACGTCTCCTAGGCATATTTCTCTGGTGGGAAAGTAGCTAAAATATTTTCTGTGAGTTGGAATTCCTACAGGCTGGGGTTTTAGATCAAGCTAGGTATGAAATAGGCATTCAAAGGGAACTGTGTATTTTCTAAAGAAGGGTTGCAGGAAGAGAAATCACCCCCAGGATAGAAAATAATGCTCAGTGCCTGTTATCTTCTTATGCAGAAGGCCACAATGAGAATCATATTTGGCATGGAGGGGCAGGCTTTCAACTTTATTTCACACAAAGTAAATAATCTCTAATGTACTACAGAGGGACTTTGTTTTGCATGGAACAATATAAATACCCAATTTACTACGTTGCAGGTGTGTTCTTCCTACACAAACTCTTTTCCCACTTTAATAGGAACTCTTTAATTTTTCCTCTCTCCTGGTAAAACCACAGATGTTTATTTTATTGATATAACCTATACCATAGTTATGCGGAGAATAATATGCCTCAACTAACAGTCATTTAGCAAATAATAGAGGCGTTCTGGATGCTTTCCAATGTTACACATGTACTTGGTCATAAAATGATACGTGAAAAAAATTAACATCTGCTTTCCTAAAATAAAGTGTGCCAAGCAGCTTTTTATGAATGCTTCCCTCATTTTAAAAAGAAATATGTAGAGATAAACTGGCATCCATATGTATAGCATATTTATAATGGTTTTAGGATTTAAAGGTAGCTATTCATTGCATAAGCTATTTAAAACTGACGTTTTAAAAGCTACTTAACCTCAGACATCCTTGAGTGTGAAGAAGTATTCCAAATGATATTATTTAAAGAAGAATTTTCTGTAATTTAATTGCATATCAAGGCAGAACTGTGCATGAGCCATATACCTTCTCCTGAGCTTAATAGCATTCTAACTTACATTTTATTTACCTCATTTCTCAGCACGGTTCCCAGGCCCTTCAGAAGGCAGAGCTGGAAAGTTTAGTTGGGATTTTTTGTTGTTGTTGTTGTTGTTGCTGTTTAATTCCACCATTAGGAAATGAGGCATACCTTTGAATTATTTCATTAAGCTTTGGCCTTTTGGGGGAAGGGGTGGGAACTATAATCATTAGTGCCTTTTTATTATTTCTACAATAAATGGCTGGATTCTTTGCTGAATAAGCTGCTTGAATGTTTTGCAGATGTTCCACTTAGATCAGATCTCAGCCTCTATTTCCTCCCAAATAAGTCTCCTAAACTCTCCCATCAGTGCCCCTACTCCAAGGCATCCCAACCCAAATCTAACCCCCTTCCCAATTTTGGCAGGTTTCTATGTGTGAGAGACAATCAGAAACTCTATACTATCTACACACACACACACACACACACACACACACACACTAACAAAACCTCCCACCCACTGAGTATGACAGAGCAAGGGAAAGAGGGAGGAAAAAAGTGAAGACATGAGGAAGAAGAAAAGGGAATGGGAAGGAGGAAGCTAGGAAGAAGTATATGGTCTAGAAGTTAATAACTTTAGTGCGAGAACCCAAGTTGAACTTGTTCTTCTTTCATTCCCATTGTGAATTTAAGCTCTTGGTGTGTCAGAATCTCTTTTTGCAGACTGGAAATGGAAATGTTTACTTGCAAATTGCTCTGCACATCTCTTGTGAAAGGAGTTAGTTAGGTGGCTTTTCCATGACAAGGAGAGTTTGACTGGAATAGTTGTGGGGGTTATCCATCTATTTAGAGATTCAGTTAAATACCTAAACCACACACCCACCCTTGTAAATATACATGGGCGTGGGTTGATGTGTAGCATAAAGTCTTCATTAACAAAGGACTCTCCTAATAGCGAGATATGTAGCCACGTGACTATACTACATATTGGTGAGAGACCATTTGTATCACCTTTTCAAAATCCCTCACATCCCTAAACTGATGAAAGTCAAGGCTCCATGGATGGAGGCCATCTATTCTTAATGTTAAGTGTAGCTTCTTGACTTAAAAAGAATGGTCCTGACCAGGCAGATCCTCCAGTCAATAACTCGCTTAGCTCCAGCTGGAAACTAACGCTCTAGGGACAACATTATGGGCTGCTTGTTGCCGCTTTGTGGCCTACTCTTGCTCTGATTAGAGAAGTACTTCTCCCTCTTGTTAGAGAATCAACATCTCTAATCTTTATATCGGTAACTTGAAAACATCTTGGATAGAAATGTGGATTTGGTAGAGAGGGGCGCCTGCCGATAGAGAGAAGGAAAGAGGGAGGGGAATTTGTGTGTATGTGAAAGCGGTCCTTGTGGGTGTATAGGAAAGAGGTTAAAGAAATGGCCCCTCTCTGAGTGACAGGACCCCTTTTCAAAGGCCAAATGAAGGGGGGGGGTGGCAAGAAATGCTGCTGATATGAATAGGAGAATTTTCAAGGTTTCACAGATTTTTTTAAAAGGCCATTTTTAAATAGGAAGGACGCTACTGTATGTGTAAATGCATTTTCATGGGAAGTAGGAAGAGTATTTGTCCATTAACTTGCCGTCCCCCGCCCCTGTCCTTCCAGGTTGGTAAAATCAATTAAAATATGTTAAGTGACCTGAAGTTTAGATTTGTGTGAAGGCTTTTGGACAAACGGTGGACAAGGCCGTTGGGGGGTAGTCCTGCTTTAAGATAGGGGGTCTTTATTTAAAGGTGGTGTATTTATTGGAAGAGAAAAGGAATATCTTACAATGCTCTCACTAAGCCCTGATAACAAAACCTGTCACATCTTTACTTCTTACTAGAAAAGAGATAGTGTCCTCATCTGTACGTCTCTGAAGTGATTATTAGATGCTACCCTGAGAAATCAGTTTTGGGGAAGGAAAGCACATGGCATGTATTTTTCGAAAAACCTTGCCCATGTCTCAAGTTGGAGAAATGTAAATGATATCTTTCCCCCAAACTGATATTTTCATAAAATATCTATCAATTGTCATCTGTTTTATTTAAAATTTCTTTCCATTGCATATCATTACTATTTTATTATGATTCCTTCTGTATTTTTTGCTCTTGATAAAAAAATTTAAAGAATGTGAAATGAAGAACACAAAGACAATATATCTGTAAAAAGAAGAAGATGGTCCTTTTACTGAGAACCAAAGGAAAAGCAAAATGTAGACGGAGTGTACGGCAAAAGCTGCTTGGAAGTCCATCCTAATTCCCTTGAGCTCAGGCATTACCTTATATTTGATAATTGGAAGTTTACTACACAGAGGTAAGGCAGTCTTGGTCTGAGAGTCACCCAGATTTTTTTTTTTTCTCCTTCCCTAAAACTGGAGCTATCCTTGGAGATGGCCTCACTGATGAACTTACCGGTTTCACAGACTCTAGACTGAGTAGGAACATAGCTTCCATTGAGTCTAGAATGTTACCTGTGCCCGTGCAAAAATAGAGATGGCTTTTCTCTGGCCTTTCTTGGGAACTACTACTTCAGGCAGCAGAAAGAGATTCAGATGAAGTATTCAGCAAGCAATTATATGCCAGGCCATATTCTGAGATTTCCCTGCTATTCCGTGAGTCTGTGTATGTTTCATTTGGTATTTATTTTCTGACCTTGGTCTTTCTAGATTACAAAAGTCCCCACAAGTAACAGCAATAAATTCAAACAAAAATAAGACAGATTTCCTCATCGATGTGTAATAAAGTTAAAGGACATTGTTTTGTCAGACAAGCGCTAAGTAGAAAATAAATCTCAGGGTCTGGGGAAACAAAACGGAGCGCTGTTGGCATGTGTGTAAATTTACTTTTAAAAGCAATAAATCAATGTTAAATTAAACAGCTGGGTACCCTATCATGGAGGAGGTTTCGTGTTTAAGAAGATCTTGATGGGGAAATGTGCTATTTAACAAGACACCAAAAAAAAAAAAAAAAAAAAAAAAAAAAAAAAGCTAAACCTTTACTGGGATCCCAGGCGATGCATGCCTGTGAACTTCTTCAATGAACTTTAGAGGGAAAAGGGTGGGGGGTGGGGGGTGCGATGCAGAACGGATGGTATGCACAATCCAACTTCAACTCTGCACGTTTCCCAGGCATAAGCAGGCATGGGAGACTTCACAAAAATGCCTTAGATGTTTTCCAAGGTGGGGTTTTTGCAAGCTCTGAAGTCTCTTTCCTTTATTGGCTTAGTTTTGGTTGGGTGTCTTTATTTTTGTAAATACTAAAACCTGTGGAGATGTTTTAATGAGCATGTTGGGCATGTTATTATATGAAGACTCCTTTCTTCTGAGATATCATTGTGCTGTGAAGGAAAATACAAAACTGTGACTACAAAGAGATCTGCTATTTCATATTTATTTCACTGACATTGGAATATCTGTTCACCTCAACTCAGATATGCTGATATCTCCTTTCCCAAGAGTTTACTCAAGCTCTTGCTCTTCTGATGGGGAGGAGAACACCAAAACAATAGGAAATTCAAGGCTCTGGCCCTGTATTGTAAGAACAATATAAACCAATAAGTTATCTCATAGGTGATCTTGAATAGCAGGAAATCACAAACCATTTTGAGGCAGATTCAGGTCAAAGGAGAGAGCATTTCTGACATATAAAATGGAATTTCAGAGGAGTCTGACACAAAGATTTTAGGAAATAGGCATAAAGTGTGATGAGTTGTTTTCTTCCTTCCTGTGCACAGCAGCTGGCTAAAGGGAAATGATGAAAAACTTCTTTAGAGAAAAGTTGGGAAAAGAAGCATATTCTACCTTCATTTAATTCATATCAGAAACACAACTGTTTTATTTGTAAATACAAAATTAATGTAGTTGCAAAGGATATTTCTATAATTTAAATGAAACTTTCCATAGGAGGTTTTCCTCTTGTGTCCCCTCACCCCTACAAGCTACGAACTAATCGAATTTGGACCTTCTCTTTGGCTTCTCTTCAACTAAAGGGAGGAAAGATCTAAAGGGAAATTTCCTGAGAAGACAGAAATGACATAATTTATGTTTAAAACATAGTATTTCATGTTTACTTTTTTTTTTTCAAAAGTAAACATGTGTCTCTGGCTCAGAAGAGAGACTGGGCTACTTTGTAAATTTAGAATTATCTCTCTAAGACAGGACGTCCATCTTATCTGTCTCTGCTGTCCCCCAATTCTATCATATTCACGGGCAAGTGTGGGGACACACAATCGACAGAGCAGATTGATACGAGATGGAAAAATCCAAAGACAGATTATTTTAATTTTTTATGAAAGCAAGGGACAATGACTAGTTGTTGCTTAGGGAAATATACTAAAGAGGATGTAATCTAGTCATCAAAATGAAATTTATCAGAGAGAGGTTGGAGAAAAGAATCTGACTGTGAGTACTGAACCCAGGTAAGGTTGGGCGGAGAGTTCAAGTTTTCAGCAACTGAGTACTCAAGCACCTTTCTCCCTCTTCTCTCTATCTCCAGTTCTCTATCCTCTTTTCTTTGGTGCACTTTGATTATAGATTTGCTTGCTAGATGGCGCTCTGTATCTCAGGACTTTTCAATTCAGAATTAAAGCAGCTATTTAGCATCTTGCTCTCAACCAGTTGTGGGCATTCTATTATCACAGCATTATTATTATTGTCATTGTTTTTGCTATTCTTATTATAATTTTAATTCTAGAGGAATATAGGCTAGAGAGGCTCATGATAATCATCATAATAAAAGTATCTTGCAATACCTAACACAGCTATACAAAGCATTTTTATGGCTCAGCTAATATTCTGATGCATTTCACAAAACATATTGGTAATTTTTGCCTTAGATAATTTATCTGGGTCTTAGAGAAACCAGTACTGTCAGACTTTTCACAAAATTCCCTTCCTCTCCTTTTAACCCCCTAACACTCCTCCCCCTTCTTGTTTCAGAAAGAATTGAGCGTTTGTTAGAGTGATTTTTATTCTTAAATCTGACTCATTAATTGATCCAAATTCATATGGTTAGTTTAGAGTCTAAATACTGTAATACCTCCACCTTATCTTTTAAGTATTCAGGGAGATTAGAAGGAAAATATCCATGCCACAAATAATAGAAACCTACAGCAAAGCTTACTTTATATGTGAGAAGAATTATGATTTATAGCCTAAATGTGTTTTAATCACTGTGACCTATCTCTTTGGAATTCAACACCCTTTAATTGTTTTCATTTTCTTTAAGGACCTAGAGAAATTAAAATGAAAATTATAAACTTCTGTTGGGAAAAACAAGAATGAACTATATGAACCAGTAAACTGTTTTGTACAAGGAACATGCCAGTTTCACAATGCACATTGTTCTTATTCATATACCTTTAAAGAAGAGGTTGGGGATGGGTCCTGGTAAGAAGCAATTCATGATCAGTCTACAATCAAACACAACAGGATTTTACAAGTTATTCAGGGTTTTGTGGTTTAAAAAAAAATTTTTTTTTACTGGAGGATGCCTGTACTATCCTTGGGGTGGGAGTGGGGGGGGGAGGAAGGAAGGGAGAGAGAGAGAGAGAGAGAGAGAGAGAGAGAGAGAGAGAGAGAGAGAGAGAGAGAGAGAGAGAGAGAGAATATATAACATTCAGAGTTTGGAGTGTTTGGAAATCTTTTCTCATATCCTGGCTCTGAGACTACGATCTCTTCTAAGTTGCTCTCTAGGTGTTAGGCTGAAACTAGGAGGCGCTGAAAACCTAAGGCGGAAAATTTACAACTTGATCAGCCCCAGCCACACACCAAAAACCTGCTACTGTTGCGAACATATGTTCTGGATTAAGTTAAGCAAATGGCTCTCGTTTTCGCGGGGTTGAAAGTTGATCAGGAAAACTTAAATCCGAGGGAGTCTTGCTTTGGTTGGAGCTCCAGATCCTCAAACACTTACAAATCCCTTTCAACTCTCGAATAAAATATCCGTTTACTTAAGAGATTCCCCGCATTTGTTGCATTTCAGTATGATCCCAGTTTACAGCCTTTCATGAGTTAAATACTATTAGGTATTAATTTCTGGAAACCCCTAGGAAAAAGTTTTACCATTTCTAAAGCTGACTTCTAATTTGAGAAATGACCTGTATTTTTTCCAGCTGATTTTTATTTTTATTAGTAGAGTGCTGTACAAACTGCAACTCTTTAAAACGAGTTTATTTAATATGATCCCTCCTTTTTTACACTTACCCATCTTCCCTTCAAGCAATAAGTAGAATTTACTTTAATATTTTTTAATTTTCAAGCACCAGAAGACTAGATTAATATATTTTCACAGTATTAAGTAAATGAAGGAGAGTGTTAACTCAAGTCTTCAATTTTATCAAAAAATGAAAGTGGTTCTTTTACTAAATATGATGCACTGTCTTTCTACACCCCACTTCAGTTGTTCTGAAGTCTCTCAATCCCCTTTCTCCTCACACCAGTTTAGAGTCTAGTTTCTACAAACTGTAAAAGTGCTATACAAGTTTAGAATGAATTTTCCATTCCCAACAAAGTCAATTTTTAAAAAAGATCCGCTTGGTAGAAACTGTAGCGACTCTTCTTGATAGCAATCGGCTGAGTTGTTCCCTGTCATTTTTGAGGGTTATGATGCTCATTTGGCATATTTTAGCCAAAATTGTTACACTGAAATTTCATATTAGCATTTACACCTCACTTTTCTCCTAAAGGGTCTTGGAAAATGTTGGCGAGATTATTGAATTCCAAGAAACCAAATAAAGAAATCTGTTCCTTGATAAGATATGAAATACACACTTTTCTTTGACTAAATAGGCAGTGTACATGTGACATTGACAAACGACCGAAGGGCGAAGAAAGTCATTCAGAGAGACTTTGAGGGGTTACTTGGGGGAGTGGCGGGGAGGGGGGGGGAGGGAGAACGGAATGGAAAGGATTTCACAATCGCTTATCAAAATAGGAAAAATTGCTGATTAAAAGAAAAGTTGTCTTCAAACTGGAAAATTGTTTTGTTTTTAATAATTTTAAACGAGCCCCGATGAACCAGAACATAATTACAGCAAAGAAGCTCCGTTCACAGTTTGAGGGTTAAAATGTTCTGTATAGATGAAATTGTTTGAGAGAGCTTCACCAACTTCCTTTCTTGCTCTCTTCAGCGGGGAAGTACCAGTATGCTGATACTGTAATACCTAAAATGGAGGTATATCTGGTTCTTGTTGAAACTTATTCATTCCCCTGTCTGAGATTGAGAACATATCCTAAGAAAATAATTAAGCAAGCAGAGGTATAGAAAAGGACCTTCATTCCGTCCTCCACCTCCCCCGCCACCCACCGAGAGGTAAGTAAAATCTCCTAGCAGAAAAGAGATTCAAGGAAGCTAGAGGAACAGTAGCTAGAGAAGGAATTCAGGAAAAGTTTACCTGTATAGCCTCAAATACATTCGTTACCCCTTATCATTAGTAAAACACAAAAGCCAGATGCAAAAAAATTCATACTCTCATTACTCTTTTCCCCCTTTTTAAAGTTACCTCTTCCTGCAGTAATTTCAAATATCTAAAACAATATTCATTACTGAAAAGCAAGAACCATACCAGATGGAAAGAAATGTCCCCAAACAGATTACCCAACTTGTCTTCTGCTAAAAGGTCCTGACTGACAAAACAATTTGAAGAGTAAAGTTGGATTGTGCTAAACGACGTAGTCTTAACCTACCAAGTATTCCAGTTTACCATTCAACAGGTTCGACTTAATGTCCCTGAAAACTTGAAGCTGTCTGAGGTGCAGTCTTGAATCTTATTAGTTATCGCAGCGAATCAACTATTCAATTGGGAAAGTCGCATCCAGGGCTGAAATAGTTCCTATCTTGGATGAATTCTGACTTGTGAGCCTGAAACCATTTTAGGCATTTCTGAACAACAAAAAGAGTGATTTTCTAAGCCCTAAAGTTTCCCCCCAAATATAAGCAAATTCTTCTTTGGAAAGAATCCTGGGGTACCGGGTGGGGAAGATAGAGTGTCAGATGAGGAGGAAGCACTTAGATGGGAAAGCAGTTGAGAGTGATGGGTTGGAAGGAAAAGCACCTGATTTTAGCCATAACACGAAATCTGGGGAGAACCGTGAAAAGAGAAAATAATAAAACATTTTTGTTACTAATAAGCAATAGGATAATAGTATTTTTAGTAACATTTCGTCCAAACTAGGAGAGACTTCAAAAATCGACACTTGCGCAAATGCCTTGTTTTCAGTAAGATGTCCAGTTGGTTCTTTAGAACATCGGAATATAGAGTACATTTTGGAAGGTGATTGTTCACAAAAGTTTTATTTCATAGAAGCTTGTTGGATTAAGGAAGCAAAGCTCTATTCACTGACTTTTCCTAGCAAAGTTTTGCGATAAAATTAATTCAAAATACGTTTAAACTATCAATTAACTTGTCACGTTTACTTTTATGAATGTCTCATTTACCTATAAGTTTTCCTTTTTGTTCACTACGTGGTTACAAGTAGGGGGAGTGCTGTAGTGGATTGGGGGTAGGGGGAGGGATGGGGAAGGAAAGTCTAGACTTACTGAAGACACACCCAAGGGAAAACATACCCGCTAGAACAAGGTCCGGTTTATTTTATTTGCAATCCTTTAAAATCATCCTGTCTTAGAAGCAGCAGAGCAACTCAGGTGTTTCCAGAGTGACAATGATGTGACAAAAGATAAGGCTATGATCTTTCTTTTGTATGCTTTACATAAGTCGAATTGTAACAGGATGGGGGAGGGAGGAAGAAATGAGGAGTTAGAGAAGTGCAGGAAAGACAACTCGAGGCTTCGGTAGAAGAAGAAGTAGGGGATTGAAGTAAATACTTCAACTTTTTGGTGCTGTCAAGTAAGTAAGTTCCTTGTCAGGCTCCTTAGCGCTGTTGGGCTCAAACCTCCAAGCCTCCTCTCCAGGGGCTGTAATTAACAAGCTGTCTAGAAGCACCAGAGCTCATCAGACAGCTCTGGCCAAGAGCAAATCCGCTTTGCAACAGGGCAGGTGGACTTGGAGGTGCGTCTCTGGATAAAAATAATTCACTTTGGAATTCTCTGGCAATTGAGACCCAGTGACAAGGGAGAAAGGGCGCACAGCCCACATTTCTAACTCAGATGGTTTCGAGAGACGCTAAGTAATAGGATAGAGGGGAAATTTTTCCTCAAAGAAAAGTTGCATTACTCTAGAGCCGGGAAAATTATTGAGTAAGGCGGTGTTTTGACCAATGATCAAAGTAGAGACGAGATGTGTGGACAGAAGAGACAAGTAAGGGAAGCGATTTCTAAAGGCTGGCATAATACGGTGTTGGGGCAATCACAGTAAAGAGGACGTGGGGGTAAGAATGCCATCCACAAATAAGAGGATTTGAAACTGAACAAAGTTTTAGATGCCAAATTTCGTAAGGGTTAAGGAGGGGGAGAAGTAAGGGACAGGTAGAAGTAGAGCCTGGGAGTTAGGAAGCTAAAAGTTCCCAGGGCTTCTAGGCAAAGTGAACGAAGGACTGGGCGCTGTCCATGGTACCCGGGAGGGAGGCTTGACTTGGTTTCATTTCACTTTCTCCAAACTGAGTTCAGGAAAAAAAGAGATAGCAACCAAAAAAAAACATTTTTTTTTGCAGGTCTTTAGGCTTGGAATCAGATGCTTCTCTCCTCCTCAGGCTCCAGAAGTAAATGCTATTTCATTAGCTTTATAATGTAGATACCATGCCTATGAGACTTTGCTCTTTCTTATTCCCTCCAACCTAGTCAACACTTAATTCAACAAAAGATAGTTTTATTTTCTAAACGGTCTGTTTCAGATTATATCACTAGCAATTCCTGATTATCAGACAAATTTAAGTGGGTTTTGGGAGAAGAGGAAGAGAGAGGTGCAACTGTAAAATCTAAGAAAACAAAAAGAAGTTAGCCATGTCATAATTGTGTGTGAAATATAACCACAGCACAATCTTATCTCTTAAACAGAATAATCATTTATATATTGGCAAAGCATGTTCTTTAAAATATCTATTACATTTTATCCATATTACCCTCCCAAATCTCCATTGGTACTGAGTTCCTAACTGCTACTGTTGTTCTAGAGGGAAGCAGAATAAAAACAATTATTTAATGTTTTTCAAGTATGTAAAATGAATATGAACACATAAAATGATTCTCAAGCATAATTATTCGTTGAGAATGACTACAATTTGACTATCAGTACTAAAAAGGGCATAATAATAAATGTACTTCCTTTTCTAAAAGAGTTTGATTTTGGTAAGAAAAATATGGCAGATTACAGAGTCCTTTCAAAATATGAGGGAGGGAAATTAATTGTACTATCAAAAATGCCTAACAAGTGAATTAGCCTCTCTACTGGCCCCAAAGCACTTTTTTAAAAGGAGATGACACATCTTGAAAATGTTCCACATAGCACTTTGCTATTTATCCCAAACAGTTAAAAGGATCAATCCTAATTGAATTAATCAGGAAAATCTTGCTTATCTTTGGGAACTAGAATTTATGTTAAAATGAAGGAAAAGGATAAGAATTCAAACAGCTGGCACAATGATCAGCAACTGGCAGTATCTCATTTGATATTTGATATCAAGCACTAGATCAATATTTGTAAGATCAATGCAATTTTAATGGTTTTCTTTCAAAACTGTATGAAAGCCAAAACGTTGCATTGATGTGCTGGGGCTATTTTTAGAGCTGGTTATTCTAGGGGATGATATCAAGTAATTTGCTGAAGCAAAGGGAAAAAAAAGCCAATGATATTTTTTCATTTGATAAATCCTGATTAGCTAAGTTCCCAGAGAAGGTGTGAAACTGAACTGGAGAAAAGCCATTTATTTAACTGTGCTCAGGGAAAAAAAAGCCTTGAAGAAGTCATTTGGAGGTAGAAGAAGATGGACTGACTCAGAGATACTTTTTCCAGACACAAGGGGATTAGGTGGTACTTGAGCAAAAAGAAATGGAATGATAAAAGAAGAAAACCCAGGCCTTAAGAGTGCAGGGTCAATCCCTTCATGCACAGAATTTAGTGGAAAAATAATTCAGATTTTGTTCTGTCTTTCTCCCAAAACAGCGGTCTTAGAAATATATATGGAGTTCCATTAGTACTCTCAAAAAGGACAAAAGCAGAGGAAATAAAGTAATTATATTTATCTTGGAAACATTTTCTATAAGTTTCTCTATAAGGGCTTAAACAAAAAAAAGAGAATAGCTCAATTTCTTTTTTAAACTAAGAAACAAATAGGCACGAAGAATCTTCTTATTCATACACCCCCCATCAACTCATTAAATTTGTTTAAACATTAACTTGAATTCATCTTTTTTTTTTTTTAATTTTACAGGTTTACTTTGAAGCAATTTTTACCCAGAGAAGTGAAAGACCTTCAGACCAAACTCCTTATTTACTGGGAGGTGAAAAGAATGGGCCAGGGTGGTGCTTGTAGGTAATAAAAAATACAGAGAGAGAAGGTGAGATATAGTGTTCTTACATGGTGGTCAAAAGCAGGGGTTTAACATTTTCAGAACTAGAGAAAAGACAGTTCTAAATTTTTCTTTTTAACAAAGACTTTAGAGAAATCAGTTTGAAAGAAATCAAGACTTTCTACTCCTTTTTAAAAAACTTATTAAGAGCTCACAATTCTATAGCACTTTAAGATGCAGAAATAGTTTCCCTCAACAGCTCTGAGAGAGATAATGTAAGTATTATTCCCAAGAGTAAACTGAGACTCAGAGAGGGCAAGTGACTCACTTGGAGTCACACAGGTACTAGGTCATCTTAACTATAAGCACCAGTGAGTGCTTTTTCTCATTTATGAGGCTGTCTCTCTAAAATAATAGGGATGATCTAGGGAATTTCGGATCCTTTATCTCAAAGTTCTTTCATCTTCACATGGAGACTGAAGCACTTCACAACTGCCCAACTTTTTCGTTTCTTGCCGATTATTTTTCAAAAACAATCAGTTGCTTGATGGACAAATTATTGATGAAAATTAGGATGACATGCTATTTTAAACAAAAGGCAAATATCAATTTTGCTAAATGAGATGATGCATTATTTTCTGGTAAACTTGTGATACATGCATCATGAGAGAAAAAGTTAATTCTCCAGATACCAGAGTAAATGTATATCTTCTAGGATTTCACTAGCATCATAAAAATATTCACCCTTTGTGGAAGCCTTTATGTGTTGGCTATTATAATCCTAAATTGGCAGATTGCCTACAAATTAAAAATTCTAGTTAAAATAGCATTTTAAAAAGTGAAGTAAAGCCAATTGCACAAACACACACTCCTTGTCTATACACACATAGAGACTTAACAGACATTTACGAAGCAAAAAGGCTCTTTTTTTTTACTCTGCTACAATATATTTTGGTAAATTGAAAATGAATGTTGGAGCATGCAATTATTGTACAGTCAAAAATCTCATTACTCAAATATGTGTTTTGTTTATATTTAAGTTGACAACGTGTATTCATATAAAATATATGTATTTTGTCACATTGTATACATATGTGGGTATATGTCCAAAGATATCAATATGAATAGGCAAAAATATTCCACATACCTATAAGGGTCTATGTAATGATAGGTCAATTAAATACCCCCCTCAAACTCTTCAAATCCTTCCCCATTTTAAAACAAGAAATGAAACTTTAGTTTAATTATTGCTAACTCTGATGACTTTCTGTTATACCCACACTTTGAAAAACAGTTTTCTCTCTATAGACATGAAGTACAGTATTTATAATGTAAAATTTCAGTAGTGCTTTGCTGTGCTTCTTAAGCCACTTTGAAGTGATGCTAGTGGCTCAAGATCCAAATCTACATGTTAATCTCTGGTTTTGCCTTCAAACAGAATTCAGTTACAAAGAGCTTGGAAAGATTTTGAATCTATTCAAGAGAGGAAAACTCTTTAATTTTCTGAGGAGTAAAAACTCCCCAAGAAACTTCATATAGCTTCTTAGATTTTGCTTAGCATACGTGATAAAACATTGATTGTCACAGTTTGGTGACCCATGAAATTTGGGGGTTAGTTTTCTCTTCAGACCAGAGCATATAATTATGCAAATAAAGAGCTGTCACTGATCTAGTGAAATACTCACAAACACATGCAATCTGAAATTGGACAGAAAAGTGAAAATGGTCCTTGGTGATACGATGGCGCCATGGTGGTGGCGTTGTTTTTTGCAAGTTTCTTACCAAGTTTCTTATTGAAGGTGCACAATGTGTAAACTCTAAAGGTATATGTGTGTGTGTATATGAATATTATATGTATGTATACATATATATACGACTAGTGAATGCATGTGTGCATGTGGAGCATGTGTAGGTCAAGGTTATTGATAGTTATCTTTTTATTTCAAGTTCTTTTACAGTGGGATGCAAAGTACAGTGCAGTATTATTTTACAGTTTCCCATAAATCTGAATACAATTCCACAAAAAAAGAAAATTCAGAAAGATCATGGAAGGAAAAAGATGCAAAGTCTTTCTAGGTTTTGACCTGGAAAAATATAGATGAAGTCAAAATTTCTCCTTTAAAGTGGTTTCCATTAGTGGGAAGATATAATGGTTAAAGTCTGACTACTTAACTTTGTTGATACAGGAAGGTGACTTACTCTATTCTATCTAGCCCTTAAAACTAACTATGGAATATTTGGACATTTAAATCTTTATGGTCCTTTATGATTTGTATTCTTTTAAGGCTTTTGTGCCAGAAATTAATAAGAGTTCTTCACATCTAATCTTGTTCTTTGGCACTGGGGTCTCCCAATCATAGATACCATTCTACAGACTGTTGCATAATTTCAGATGTCATGGAGAGTCCCACTGATGAAATCTGAGAAGGCTCATATCAGACCACTGACTGCTAAAGACATCACTACATAAAAGATCAGTGGTGTGAAACTTTAAAAACATCGATCCAAATGAATCAATTAAATCAACATTCATCCCTCCTAAGTGTGTGGTTTAAGACTATCATTGTTGCGTTTTTTACATTACATAGATTTCAGGATAAACGGTGGAATGCTTTGATGGCTACTTCTATTCTTAAATCACTGTTAATCGACTTTGTGTTATTTTCCTCTTTTCAACATTTTGTACTGGTCTTACATTCTTTACTCTTAGTACAGTGTATGACACTGGCATTGCTTTAAATCTAAAACCACCTAACAAAGCTGATATTTTATGTAGGGTGGCTTTAAGCTCTGTGAAGTGTTGATTAAAACTCCTTTCCCAGACTCAAACTGATCTTTTTGAAGATTAATGGAATATTAAATAAAAAAGAATATGAACAATTAAAGAGATTCTCATTTGGTCACCCTATAGAAGGAAGGAAGGAAAAGAGGAAGGGAGGGAGGGAGAGAGAAAGGAAGGAAGGAAAAAAGGGAGGAAGCAAGAAGGGAAGGATGAAATTCTTTTATTTTTTAAGTGAACAGGTCCCAGGTTTTTTTACATATTTCTAATAACTTTTAATACGAATAATAACCACCATTGTTCTCCTTTCTTTTGCCATCCATTTATATTCAACAGTAAGCATCTTTAACACATTTGATTAAAGGATCCTTCTTCAAATACGTGGGGAAACTTTTTGAGAAATTCTGAGAATTTAGTGTTTAATTTGAAATTGTTTTTCATCTTTTGGGACTATTAGATGAATTAAGAAGAAATGCAGTTTGCATAGAAAAACTTGGACAGCAAGTGTAGATATCCACCTGATTGGGTTAGGATCTTTGAGATTCCACTGAATATCAAGAAATTTTGTCTCTTCAATGAACTCATCTAACATCTATTAACTATAATCACTAATATTACCAACATTAATACAAAAATAATACATCTTGCCACCCAAAGTCCTCTCTGGGGAGTTATAGAGATTATTTAAGGAAAAACAGCAAAATACTCCTAAAATGTAAATGTAGAGATAATACATAATACTGCAGGTATGATTTAACATTACATTAATATTTCTTAAATTCTTTTCTATTAATCCCAAAGATACTTTCAGTGCATATAATAAATCAACAAACCACATTTGGAAATTCTGGATCATTGGAAATCTCCTCTCTCTCTCTCTCTCTCTCTCTCTCTCTCTCTCTCTCTCTCTCTCTCTCCACACACACACACACACACACACACACACACACACACACACACACACACACACACACTCTTCTCAAGAGAAATGTAGAAATGTGTTCACAAACAGTGTCTATTTTGAAAATCATATCAGTATACTGTCTCAAAATTCCCAGATATTTCTGTATCTGAATTCCAGATACAGAAGATACTAATTTTTTTTTAAAGATGATGTCTTTTGAAGACTACGGAGCAAATCATTACTGAACTGATTTTAGTCGACAATTCAACATTCGGAAAACCAGTGGTAATATTTAAAATATTAATATGTGCATATTTTGTGCAATTGTGTATGTATACATATACACAGTATTTTACATATATATACATATTATATATATATTCTTCAGTTCTTGTTTTTATTAACTTCTACAGTTTATTAACACTAGAGGTAGTAAATAAGTAAGCAGAGCATAAGGAATCTACCATTAAACAATGAAAGGAAACCTCTTTATTTTAAAACCATAAACAGAAACATGTAATTCATAGGAAGTCCTCTTGCTTTACAGCTCTTTGTATAAGCAATAGCACAGTCAAGGTCAGAGAATGAGAAACTTGAGGAAGGGGGTAGTTAACACAATTAGAGGCATATCTGTATTTCCACTAAAACTTGTAAAGATGCACTGAATTTCAGGGTTAGGCACTCTGAGAGAATCACAAAGCCATTATACGCTTTCTTAGTTTCAACACACAGGATTTAACAGCTCCTGTTTTCCCACAGTATTACTCTTGGAATTGAGTATATAACTAATGATATAAAGACCACATTTAAGTTTAAACCCCCCTCCCTCCAAAACCTCCAATTAACAAAACCACAACAAGGGAAGACTTAAGAGCTGAAACAACATAGTGGCCTAAGCAGGTGGGCTAGAATAACTGGAGTTGTAGATCTGGGATAAAAGAGATGCATTATCACATTTACACCACAAACCCATAATCAACAAGTCAAGAGATCTTGCTTTACCCAGTAAGTTTAGTTACTTTGGATGCCTAGTTTCCTCTTCAAATCTCCCACCCAGACCTACTTAAGGAAGCAAAAGTTTTCAAATAGCTCTCCACAGATATTGAAACAAACTCCAACCACCCCCAGGTTTTACTGCCTTAAAGGCAATTATACAGTGATTGACTCCAGTTACAAGTCAAAAGGAAGGTGAGAATGAAGAAGAGCAGGACAAGAGAGTGATTAGGATGATACACTGGCAGAAAGCTATTACTCGTCCCTAATTTGGCTGCAGGAGCTTTCAGAATTGAGCACCCCACAAGCTTTATTTAAGAAAAAAAAAAGATAAAATTACAGGTTTCTGTGAACATTTTCTTATGGTGAAAAAGTAACACAGTTCAAAACATTTTTAAAAATATATTCGGTTTATATTAACTTTTACAATGCTTTCACTGGAGGATGCCACCATTTTTCTGGAGTTCTTCCATTAACTCTAAAAGCTAGAAAGTATCAGATAAAAAGGGTCAATATCACAGACCAATGCATTGGACACTGTTGGGCAGTGTGTTTTGAAGCTACACAGCAGTTGGATGAAACACCGTTTTGATTTTTCCCCCTGCTTTGTCTTTGCTCTAATAACATCAGAGGATATGCAGACATGACCACTGAAGAAAAGATCACTTTAATTTGCCATCATCAAAACCATAAGAATTAATTAGAGTACGTGCATTCCAGACAGTATCAGACATTAGCAGTTTCAAAATTTGCTGATATGAGCACATAATGTATAAATGCTTATTATAAGGTGGATGATTTCAATTGATTTTTTGAGCAGCTTAGTCCTATGACATTTTCGGTGCATTTCATGATGTCATCAAATAAGACAGACATTTCTACAGTAGCATATTTTTAAAAAGAAGGTGACAAATATTAAATTCATCCTTCATCTATTATAAATGGAATCTTCACTAGGTAATGAAGCTTTTGATAACAGTTATAAACTCAGCAAGTTACAGTGCAAATTTTCAATCAAAATTATCAGAAAAATCAGGACTCATTTTAGTTCCGATATTTCACAGTGTTGTGGAGATCTCAACTGGATCTGATTACAGAGCAATTGGAATTTTAGAGAAGAACCTCAAAAGCATGTGGAGAGCTAGAAATAATAGGAGAAAATCTTTCACTCTTAATTCTTCACTTTTCAGTCAGAGTAGTATTCTTTAACTCTAAGTAGACTAAAAGAATATCGTTGGCCTCGCTTAGTCCTATAAAAGGAAAAGGCTTGAGTGCACAGATTAATTTTCTTGATGGCATCCAAAAATCTTGTCTCAAAAAGTCATATTCATCTGTTCCATGAAGGTTCGAAATAAACTATTCCTTTTGGGATTAAAAAACTTCCAATAAGATGAAGTTTCAAAAGTAAAACTTATGTGCATAACCTAAATTAGAACTCAATTAAACCATATATTTAAAAAGATAAATATCTCAATAAGTTGAGGTTTTCAGGTGAAAATGGGAAACCCAAAACATATATATGCATATGTATACACATATCATACATACATATACTCACATTACACCCCAAGGGATCATTAATTTGTTTTGATTTACATTTCCAAACTTTCTCTTTTCCTTACTTTTCTATTTCTATTGAAATTTTATTTTCAAGTCCAGAGTTCTTCTAGCAGAATAAAGTGGATTTAGGAATTGATAGATCTTCAATAAGTTTTCTCTAGACTCCTAAAGAAAATAGATTTTTTCATGAGGGTGTAGTTCACACCTACAGATCTACACAATACAAAGGATTTGTGCTGTTAATTTAAAGGGGTTAAAATTTATTGGCAAAATAAAGCCAATAAGATGACAAAAATCTACCTAAAATTATTTATAAAATAATAGTATGCTCCTCTCCAAAAGCAAAAAAGGTGAAGTATTCTGTTTTGTTTTTTTTTTCTCTTTCCAAAGCAGCAGAAATATTGCAGGCAATAGGACCATGAAGAAACTGTTAAGCTGTGCCATCAACTCGGTGCAGGGCTATGTCAGGGCAATTAGAGCTGCACCACGCTGCACTGTGCAGTACCGCTGTCAGCCTTAATCTGCGCACTGATGGGCAGCACGAAATCCAAGCTACAGCCCACAGGAAGCACAACCAGTGAACCCATATTGCTTTGACAGTTGCACTCATCTAGAAATAATGCAAAACGCTATTTAGATGTATACATCACGACCCTGTGCTCTAGGAAGAAAACAATCTAATGAGGGGCTGGGAGTCTGCTTGCCGAAAATAAGCAGTTAAGGGATGCCTGTGTGCGCTTGCGGGTGTGTTTGCGGGTGTGTACGTGTGTATGCTCGGATGTGTTTGGCTGTGTGTCCTTTCTCTTTCTCTCCCTCCTCTCAAATCTCTTCGTGTTTTATCCTGTGTGAGCGCCGAGTCAGAGCTGCTTTGAGTGAACTGTTCTTTGCTTCCGAAGCTTCAGTAAAGAATTTGAAAATGGATGGGAGACTCTTCCACGAAGTGAGCTCATGACGTTCAGTACCTGCGAGACAAACAGATTTTGGTTACCGTCAGTTCCCTGGGAATTAATTCACAAAGAAAGAGAAAGAAAAAGCCCCCGACGAGTGGCTCAGGGCCGGAGAGTGGGCTCTAAGAGCCGCAGCCCCAGCGCCGGTGGCGGGCTGGCAAGTGAGCCCACCCCGGAGGAGGCGACGTGCTCGCCCTCCCGGCGCTCAGCGGGTTACGTATTTAGGGCCAAAGCTTTGCGGAGTTGCCTCCCCCTAATCCCTGCCAGCAGCTGAGAGCGCCCCACCCC
>NC_058130.1:314564350-314709081 GCF_016433145.1 Gracilinanus agilis | reverse complement strand
CCCCCGGGGCAGGCACCTCCCTCCTCGCCCGCCCCTTCCCGACTGCCCGCCCTGACACGGGAGGGGAGACCACCCGGAAAAGGAGGTCAGGGTTTCCGAACACCGAAGAAATCCCTACGTACTTCGGTGTCCCTCAAACCTCCCCTTAGGCATGGGGGTGGGTGGGGAAGAATTGAACCTTCAAAGCGGAGACCCGCCCCCCCTTCCCCCCCAAAGCACAAATTCCTGAGGATTCGGTCAATTGGTCCTCCTGTGGAGATGAGTTACAGTTTCCGCCAAAAGGAGAGTCTCAGAGAGACTAGTGTGGAGAAGCCCGGGGAGCAGCCCAAGACTGGGCACGGAGGAGGGGAGGGAGGACCCTGAGGGCGGCTTCTGTGCCGCCGCCACCGCCACCGCAGCTGCTCCAGATGTGCCTGCCCGTCCGCTGCCAGCTCGGTCCCCCCTCCAGGGGCAGGCCCCCAGGTTCACCTTAGTCTCCCTCACCCGCTGGGAAGTGGCCGGGGGAGGGCAGGGCGACCCCTCACCCTGACCCGCCCCTCAGGCCAATCAAGCGTCTAGGCGGGAAGAGAAACTCCCCGGCTGCTTGGAAACCTCCCACCTCACCTCCGGCTCCGCAGCCGCTGCAGTTTGGGGGTTGGTTTCTCCTTCAGGCGGGAACTAGATTTCCTCCGCCCTTCTTAGAGCACCATAGGTATTCCTCTGCTTCCCAAGAGGGAGAAAAAGGACGGCTCAGGTCTGTCCCGAAAGGAAAAAGTGCTGTTCTCCCCTGTCCTGGAGCTCGGCTGCTGAAGGGATTTCTACCCTTGTGCTCCCTCTTTTCTCTTTTGCACTAAATACGGACTATATATGGGCAGGAAATCCCGAGCGAAGAGCTGGCTCTACCGGCGACCACACCTCGGTCTGTACTCAATGGTCCATTGACAGCTTTTTCACAGGGTCAAGTTTTTTAAAAGTTGTTCTCCCTACCTACCATTAAAACACCTGTTTTTTTGGGGTGTGTGTGTGTGTGTGTGTGTGTGTGTGTGTGTGTGTGTGTGTGTGNTGTTTTTTTGGTGTGTGTGTGTGTGTGTGTGTGTGTGTGTGTGTGTGTGTGTGTGTGTTTTAAACAAGCTTTGTCTACATCTACACATACCTCAACTTGGGAAACGCATATTTAGTTGTCAAACCTTAAGGATTGGTTTTTTGTTTATCTTGTTGTTGCAACTCCTTCTCTGGCTTTAATTTAAAATATACAACCATACCATATCGAATTTTTCATATCATATGCACTATGAGCCAAACATAGGCAGGAAATATAGATCTAGGAAAGGGAAGTACTTTTATCAAGATTCTCATCTGATAACATTCATGTGGTTTTGATGGATTACACCAATTTACCTGTATCATTTTAGCTGTTGCCCCACAACTACTTGGAAAATTTGTTGTATTATAAAATAAAAAATAATAATTAAAAACACTCTCCCATAGAGATAATCAGTTGAAATCTCTTCCTAGATAACCCAATTATGCAAAGATGCTGCCTGGAAGTCTCCAGATTCAGGGCCTGTTTGATACTTTAACATTGTTAATGATAATTCTTTAGTCTGTAATAGTAGGTCATTGCTATGGTTACTCTACAATGGTGCAACACTTTGCTTTCCCCTTCAGCTATTCGCTGAGACCTGGTAACCACATTTGTTGCCTAGCAACAGTTTTGTGACAGTATCACAATCTGGGAGTTACAACAATAAGGATGTGATGGCTTCGGCTGGCCAGAGAGCAGAAAGCTACAATCTGTGTATATGACTTAGCTGTGGGAGTTAGGCCCTATTTGAATCAGTACAGAGCTGAAAACCTTAACTTTATAGGTACATACACAAACAGTTTATAGCCTACTTCCCCATCTCTGGAGACTTAATGAATATGAATTGGAACTGAAAACCCCTCCTTACACACCCATATAACTTCGAAAAATATTTACTAACATTAGAATATACAAATCCCAAAACACAGACACTTCTGGATTTGCCTGGCCAAATCTTTGCATTGTCAGTGGGTTGAGGGGCATTAAATTATGGATACTTACCCAGGCAAATTCAGACATACCTGATTGCATTTGGACAAACTATCCTTTGGTGTGTGCATGTACATATATATGTAATGATAATGGAATATACACATATGTAGATTGCCTGTCATTTGTCAATTTTAGCACTATTTATGGGCAGACTGAGCTTTAACCCAAAACAATTCGGCATATGCCTAATTTTAACACAGAACATAACCAGAAGTGTCTGGTTTCTGGATTGGTCCACAAAATATCTATGCCTCTATGTCTATATTTCTATAGCACCCATCATCTGAGCTCCATTCACATTATACATTGTTTCAGACAACTGAACAATTAACTTCTGTTCTAGGCCTTGATTTAGATGAATACATACTACAATAGCAGCTACTAATTGCATTTACCATACTAAAAGATTGTAAAATCTATTATATTTTTCCCTTTTTGTGAAAGCCCATTCTTAAATTAGTATGGGGGGGGGAGATCCCAAACACAATAAGCTAAAGAAAATAGATGTTAATTGTCTTCTTCCTTTCCTATTTCTCTTCTCTTAGTCACATTTGGCTTTTTTTCCCCCTAGAGTGATCACACTTACACCCACTAGTCTTCCCAAGACTGCAATCAGTTTGTAAGCTTTCTTAGAGCCATCCTTCTGTGTATCTCCTCCCCTTGAAAACCAATTTAAACCTATGAATCTAGAGGGACTTAACAAGTCAATGGTCTAAAGCAATTTTAACTCCTTCTTTATTTCTTTTTCTTTCCCAATGATGATGTTTCTGAAGGATGGACAATTTCTCTGGTGATAAAATCACTACAAAGGTTGTTTAGTTTGAGGTTATAATGATTCTTTGGTTGATTAGTACTGTGTTGAAAAGACATAGGCCCCTTAGATAGCTGAGTCCTCACCATCTACTTTTGCAATTTGAGTATATATAATGAGAATTTGTATTTCTGTCAAAGGCAGGGAAATTGCTAGGAGTAAGAGGAAATAAGCAAGATGGGTCTAGAAGTGACACTGAATAACAGTAAGTATAGGCTGATTCTCATTAATGGAATGATAACATGAAGAAGATGTATAGAGAGAATGGACGGAGCTTATTTTCTTGGCATCAGTTTTTATATAATATAAAAATAAATAGAAATAGAATAGTTATACGTTTAAGGATTTCACATGCAAATTTCAAGAATATGCATTTTTGAAACCACTTTACAAAATAAGGGCAGAGGTTCAGTAAAAATATTTATAAATTTGAATAATATAAAGAAAAATAAAATGCTTTTTGTATTGATATCAAAATTTAAAAGCAAAACTTTTTCCTAGTTAAAACTAGAAATATCAAATGAAAACATCTTAGATTAGCTTTTCCTAGGAAAATTAATAACCAAAATTTAAATTTTGTCATAAACACTTAAACATCATACTTTGAAACTCAAAAAAATTCTCTATTTGGGTAAGGATGTAAGGTACAATGTTGATACTAATCAAAAGACTAGTAATTTACTAATACAGAGCAATGATCTGAGAGGTAAATGGGAAATCTTATCTGTTATCAATTAACTGAGAGAAAAATGAACTGATGATTAGGAAAACTAATTCTTGCTCCCTTGCTATCTTATCCACACCCACTAAAAAATTCTTTAGTTAAAGACTGATATTACTCCTTAGTTACCCACCTGACATTTCCCTTGATTCCAATGGGCCTCCCACTTAGGAGAAAAAGAAGGATTTTCCCACCATTGATAGATGCCTCCTGAGCCCCCCATATTGTCTTCTTTTACCTTTTCAGGTTGACATTTGGGCTTACTGAATGATTTGCCTTCTTGTATCATAGTTTATTCATATATAAAATCAGGTTGGCTACACAACATAATATGAAGAACCATTTCCTTAAAAATTTAATGAACACAGGCTCACTTTAAAAACTCACTTTAACCATTACTTTCTTCTTTTTATCCATGGCAACAAGTGAGGAGAAAAAAAATACATGTTTTTCATTTTACTTTATTCTCAAAATAATACTCTTTGTTGTAGTAATAGTTCACAGTTAAACAAAGAAAAAGAAAAATGGAGAAGAAAAAAGAAGGGATACAACCTCACTTAATCAATTTGTGTTTTGTCGTTTTTAGTCTTTCACTTTAAAAATTCATTTTAAGGGGGCAGCTGGGTAGCTCAGTGGATTGAGAACCAGGCCTAGAGACGGGAGGTCCTATGTTCAAATCTGGCCTCAGACACTTCCCAGCTATGTGACCCTGGGCAAGTCACTTGAACCCCATTGCCTACCCTTACCACTCTTCCACCTATAAGTCAATACACAGAAGTTAAGGGTTTAAAAAAAAAACTAAATTCATTTTAATTAACTACCTACTTTTAGAACAAATTTGAATTCATAAAACGAGCAATAAAAAACATAAATAAATACTAACTTGAAGGAAAGTTTTTTTTTAAGCCCCAAATACCAGGTAAAAAGATAACAATTCTAAAACCCCAAAAATGTACATTGAAGGGGCAAAAACTCATAGCTTTTGTCCCTTCTGCCCTATTCTCTGTTTTGATGGGTAAAATCAGGAATTTGATAAAATCTCATAAGAATGGAGTATATTTCTGCTCCCAGGGGAGTGCTGTGAGAATCCTAACCTAGTTCCACCAACAGATACCCATTGCACAATGTCCTTTGGGCTCTAGCAGCACCTGGACAGTTCCTTCTCTGTATAGCAGAGTCTCTGGCAGTTGAAGCTTTTCTAGCCTATGTCAGGGAAGTGGTAGGCCCTCAGTTCTACTCACACCTAGCCAATTTGCAAGAATATTTCAATGTAACAAGAATTTATTGAGTTTCTATTTTATGGCTAGTTTTTGTTTAAGAAAATGAAAACTAACCTTAGGAAATTTCAGAAGTACATAAAATTGTTATGATGCTAAAAAAAAGTACTTAGCCCTTTAAGAAAAAGTGATAAATCTATAAAATAAAAATTAAACAGAAAAATGTAAAATTAAAAAAATTATTAAAGCACATTAGCTAGAAAATAAAGTGATATAATGTAAATAAGATGAAAAGTGAGATTAAACCAAATAAAAACATTTTCTTATTTAAAAAAACCATAATTACTGAGAATAGTGGAAATTTGAATGCTTAGAAAATGGATTATATGAACTTAAAGCCTTTACTGTAATACATATGTGTATAAAAGCACATCTCTCTCCTCTTTCAGTGATTGTTTTCCAGGCTTGCCACTTCCCTTCACTTTTTCTTGATTCTTGGATTTTTCCAGGCAAAAACAAACAAACTCAAATACTGAGAAGTCAAGATCTTGATGCTTACTTCCACTGCCTCTAATAATACCTCATGAAGTAGATGTGTTTCTGAAAAGTTGCGTATAAATTTTTGCAAATATTTTTCAATTCATAAAATAATTGAAGACTCTTTTTGTATAGTAGAAGATCATCAGTCCTTTTCCATTTATCCTGTTTAAATTTTATATAGCAAATTTGTTTAAAGCAAAGAATGCCTATAAAGTGTCAGAAGCAGAGATCTGACATTACCATATAAATGAGTTAAAGAAATTTGTTGGTCAGGATCCTGCCTATAAGTAGCAAGTCTAAGATGGTATATATTATGGCCACCACAATCAAGAAGCTAGGGCATTTAGTGTGTGACGATGGGGGGAAAACAGCAGTTCTTGGCAATGGGCAGCATATACAAGAAGGAAAAACCTAGGTCTTTAGGTCATTTTGTCCTAATATTGTGGCTATGGGACTGGTTTGGAATAAAAGAACTAAGGAAAATCTTATCCAAGAACAGTTTGAATTTGGACTGTGTGGTTACTTTTGTGGCCTTTCTTGTATGCCTATTATATCACATGCTCCAATAAATGAGCAATTAGAAAGTAAAAAAAGAACTTTTTAACATAGTTGTCAATAAAAAGTGATATGAGAATTCTTATAAAACTATAGGAAATCAAAATAGAAGGCATATATATGTGAGGTATAGATATTATTTTGATTTGGTAGAATTATATAATTAACAAATCATTATCAATTATTTTTATAAAGTTACAAAAGGAAGAATATTTAATCTTTTCATAATATCTCTTCTGCAAAATAGGTAAACAGCTCTGACTAGTCAACTGATAAGAGTTAATGTATACATTTTCGTTGGTGGTCCTCCCCCTCCTCACCTTCCATGCCTAGAATTCTCTCCTTTCTCTGCTTTTCAGCTTCTTCGGCTTCCTTAAAGTCTGAGCTAAAATTACATGTTCTACAAAGAACCTTTCTGAATTCCCTTTAATGTTAGTTACTGCCCTTTGATAATTATCACTAATGATGGAGATATCTCCTCTGGTGATTATCTTAAATTCATATTGCTTATACCTTGGTTGTACATAGTTTATACTGTACTTCATTCGACTGTGAGCTCCTTGAGGGGAGGGACTATCTTTTGCCTTTTTTTGTATCTCTAGGCAGTGTCTGACACATAGTTGGTGCTTAAATAAATGATTGTTCACTGACTGATGATTGTGTGCAGGGAATGGTGGCATATAAGGTGGCATAAGGATGTAGGTATAAAAAATGAAACAATTACTACTCACTATGAATTTATATTCTAAAGTGGGGAAAAGCATATACAAAAAAATCCAGCACAAATGTAAAGTTAACAAATAAATAAATATACTCAAAGTAGTTAAATCCAATTCAAGGTAATGTGGGAAGGAGGTCACTAGTACTTTGGAGATCAGGAAAAACTTTATGCAAAAGGTGGTGCCTGAGCAGCATAAGATAAAGGAGTAGAAGGGCTCTAATGTGGCAGAGCTTAGGTAACGGGATATTACATGGGATATGTAGGAATTGGGATAGTGGGCTGGTTACTATGCATTTCTCTTGTTTTGCTGAGTTTGAAGTATAACAAATATTCTCTTGACTGAGTGCAAGTCACATCTAAGTGCAAGTGGCGCATAACTAATTTTGCTGTACTGGAGACTACAGGAATGGGTTAGAGCAAGGATCTTCTCCTTCTTATAGAAAGGGTAAAGTTCAGATAATCTTTGAAGATACTGCACCTTATTTACTGGCCTAAAGAAACAAATTTGTATTCTACAGCAGATATTAACTAATGGAGATGAGAAAATACAGATGGTGAGGTGATACAGAAGCTTCTGTTGGCAAATAATACTGTGCTGCCTGAATCAGATCATCAGGCCCCAGAACATTATACAGACCTCTTAATAAGCTCCATGATTACTTAAAAGAAAAATAATGTCTAACAATCCATACAGGGGGAAAATGAAATGGATAAAAAATACCATTGTCTAAGCTGGGGGTTCTTAAATTTTTTTCTTAATTATTCCTTTTGGCAGTATGGTAAGACTAGGAACCCCTTCTCATAATATTTTTAATTGAATAAAATACATAGATACCCCTTCCCAACCGAAACCTAAGGTTTTTGAAAATAAAGACACATTTTTTCCTATCCAAGTTCATGGGATTCCCCTCCGTATCATTACTGAAATCTAAGAATTCCCACTTAGACTATTATGTGCAGATGATGAGAAGTTCATTAAATTAGTACATATATCTGTGGTAGGGCAATGTAGATGGACAATAGTTGAGCCCAGAATTGAATAGGAGGAAGAGAATGTGTTGAATTACATTCGGCAAGCTGACTTACTTTTCAATTATCTCAAATTGCTCAAAAACCATTTTTAAATGCAAATCTTCCACAAATATAATGCTGCTTGGTTGTGAATTTTAGAATATCATAGTCTCTGAAGAATCAAAGATGCAGGTGATCAAAGATATAATGCAAGGTGGCTAACAGAAACTTTATGCTTCTGTAATTTTTAATGGTCACAAAAAGTCAGTTAAACATCTTAGAATGTTCAGAGAGTCAGTTAGAACTTTAGGCTATAAATAGAGGTGAAGTTCCAACTGACGGGGCTTTTGCCTTCTGGCTTTTGCTGTGGCTGGAGGCTTTTGCTTTGGCCTTTTGGCTTTGGCCTAATTGCTTCGGCCTTGGCCTGTGCTTATTTTGTTTTGGGGAAATTTGGACCTATCTCATTTCTCTGGACCTTTCCCTGATCTCCCATCTCCATCCTTCCCTTTCCCTGATTTTCCCTTTGAGTTCTGGTTGGCAGGGAGGGCTTGATGATTGAACATTGTGGGTTTTAGTTTCTTTAGATAATTGGAGTATCCTCAAATAAGTTATCCCTAGGTTTGATAAAGACTTTATTTAAAAGGCAGTCAAATCTTCCTGACTGGGAGAGCCAGTTGCTCTCTCTGTCTAAACCTCTCCGCGACCCATCCCCCACCTTCACCCCTGTCCCTAGCAGCAATTAGAAAATCCTGAACCCCCTCCCCTTCTGACTGACCCTGGTATTAATAAATCCTCTTGTTACCTATTCAAACCCTGTGGTGAGTCATTGTGTTGAAAATTAAGACAAGGGCCAAGAGGAAAGAATCATTTTCCTTTATTTCTTGAGACAACTGGGGCATCCATCTTGACAGGAAGTACCCACCTTCAAGACTTCCTCCAGCCATCAGTTTGACTGGCAGGGAGGAGCCCTCTGACCCCTCCTTCAAGAGACTTTGAAAACTAACAAGAGAAACCCTCCAGTCAAGCCTAAACGTTTCTTACTGGCCCTAGTTTCCTCCCTGTATCCTCTGTCTCAAGCCTCTGGGAATAAAGTTGTTTGAGCTGCCTCTCCTACATACCCTATTTCCCTTATCTCCTATATACCTAACCATACCTTCATTCCTCCTCCAATCACCTTATAATCCCTTATTCCCTTTTATCCTTCCTCACACACACCCACTCTACTCAGCTTATTTACTTTTTTTTTGATAACATTAATTGGTGAGCAAAGTTAGTGAACTACCTAAAATCTTCGGAAACAACCAAAATGAAGCTGGCTAGGATAACATTCATCCTATCTAGCATCTCAATGACTTCTTGGTCCCTAATGCAGGGTATGGTAGATTTTTGGTTTATTAGGGTCCCTAATTTCATGCAACAACTACTGAACATCTATGATTATTATAAATGGTGTGCTCTGACCCTGGCTGAATGTATTTGCTTCATCCCAACAGCCATAGCCATAATCCTAACAATCTGGCAATTTCTTATGGTCTCTAAAAATGTTTTCTCTTACCTGTGGCAATGGTTTAACTCAATTACAGCACAAAAGAAAGATACTGATTCTGGGGAACTAGTAGATAACATCAAACTACTATTCCAAGTATTGAAACAGATAAGGGAAGGAAAGGAACTGGACAAACACACAATTCTCCAACTAGAGATTGTGGAGTCCAAATACCTGGGAAATAATACCTTTAACAAATCAAAGCTTAATAACAACCAACCATCCACAAATTCCATAGTCTCTCTTTTACCAATTGTAGACAGAACCATCGTGCAGCCTGGGGAAGGTGTGGTACACATAAAAACATATAAAGCATTCACCCCAAGTGATATGGAGGTGCTAAAAAGACGTTTTCCAAAGTATTTTGAAAAAACTTTCAAAAGTATAAAAGAATTAAAAAGGGTGTTCACACTATTTAATCCTAGTTTCGATGANACAGGAAGTACCCACCTTCAAGACTTCCTCCAGCCATCAGTTTGACTGGCAGGGAGGGGCCCTCTCGACCCCTCCTTCAGGAGACTTTGAAAATTAACAAGAGAAACCCTCCAGTCAAGCCTAAACGTTTCTTACTGGCCCTAGTTTCCTCCCTGTATTCTCTGTCTCAAGCCTCTGGGAATAAAGTTGTTTGAGCTGCCTCTCCTACATACCCCATTTCCCTTATCTCCTATATACCTAACCATACCTTCATTCCTCCTCCAATCACTTTATAATCCCTTATTCCCTTTTATCCTTCCTCACACACACCCACTCTACTCAGCTTATTTACTTTCTTTTTTGATAACAAAGATTATGGTGAGAAATGCATGGTGTGTGAAAATAAGCCAAAACTTTTTTCTAGTAGTAACTTATGCTCAAGAAGTGATACAAAACAACCCAAACTGTTTTTTTTTTGGGGGGGGGGGAAGAAGGTACTCCTAACACCAAGTACAAGGCCTTGCACAAAATAGGCTTGCTGAATTGAGATACTTTAAATCATATCAATTCTGTCAAACAACTGGTCAATAATGTAACATAAATCACAGTAAGCTAAAAAAAATTACCAATTTTTTCATTTCTCAACTGATTGTTGCTTATGATTAAAGCCCTATGATTTCATCAGTGTAGCAAATTCCTTTACTTACTTCAATAGAATTTCCAAACTTTCTATAAACCTTCCCTCGTAAATTCTCTATAACTCTCCCCACTGTGGAAGGCAATACTATCCTCTGGGTTCCTCGGACTTGAAGCCTAAGGGTCATCCTGGATTCCACATTCTTCTCTTATCCTTCTTTATCCAATTTGTTACCAAGGTCATTTCCACCTTTGCAGCAACTCTCCTCAATATTCCCCTTCTCTTCTTTGACCCTGACTCCATTTTGCACAGGCCCTCATTACCTCATGCTGGATTATTGCAAAATCTTGCTGATTGGTGTGCCTGCCTGAGTCCTCTCCACTCCTCCTGCCTCTACCCACTCCAGTGCATCCTCTATTTGGCCACCAAAATGATTTTCCTAAAGGAAAGGTGCAACCATATTTCCTATTCAAAAAATTCCAGTGGCTCCTTATGGCCTCCAGGATCAAAAACAAAGACTTCTCTTTGTTGTTTAAAGCCCTTCATAACCTCCCAGTCCCCACCTTTCCAGTCTTCTTACACATTATACCCTCCCAAGAACTCTTCCATCCAGTGGCACTGGCCTTACTTGCTGTTCCTCAAACTACACTCTATCTCTGAACTCTTAGAATTTTCTCTGGTTTTCCTTCATGCTGGAATGTTCTCTCTCCTCATCTCCACCTAATAATTTCTCTGGCTTCCTTTAAATCCTAATTAAAATTCCTTATGGGAAACCTTTCCTAACCTTTCTTAATTCTAGTGCCTTCACTCTCTTAATTTTTTCCTATATTTTTTTCCTGTATATAGCTTGGTTATACATTTGCTTGTCATCTCTCCCATGAACTTTTTTTGGTCTTGCTTCCGTTTGTGTACTCAGTGCTTAGTACCATGCCTGGAACATAGTAGTCACTTAAAACTGTTTACTGACTTGACTGAATATAGGTTTTTTAAAATTTTTTAACTGAATCTTACAGTTTAGAAAGGTTAAGTCACTTGTCCTTGGTCAGAGAGCTGGTGGTGTCACAGGGGCTTTTAAGTCAGTTTGTCTCTCTTATATATAGCTAACTTAACTCATTCAAGATCTACCTTACTGTTTACTTCCCCCCCCCAAGAAGCTTTCCCTAACTAACCCTTGACTTTACATCCCCTTATTTTGATACTAACCAAAATATTTCATTCCTCCGTGTTCCCCCAGTTCCTAAGATAATAGCTATTATCATAGAGATTATCTTCTCAACTAGGTGTAAGTTCCAGGATATGTCTTTTTCTTTCGTATGTCCCACTGTGCTTAATTCCATATACTCAGCTGAGGCTTAATGAATTTTTGCTGAATAAGTGAATTTTAGGAACATTTACTTGTGAGCTACATTATTGATACTCCAAAAGTTCATAAAAACACCACAGATTTTTGCTGTTATCTAAAATAATACCTTGAGGAGATAATAGGACTACAGGATCATAAATTTAGGGCTAAAAGGGATCTTGGAAATCATCAAAGCCAAACATTTCATTTTAGAAAGGCCTAGAGAGGTTAAATGACTTGTTCAGGGCTGCACTGCTAGGGACTAAAATCATCTTCCTGACTTTGTCCTAGACTGAGTCCAATTCCTAAGTCCAGTAGTGGACAATGCTGCTTCTAATTTTGTAAGTGACACAAAGAGGGATCATTTACCTAATACATTTTTAAAATGCTATAACTGTGAATTTACCTTCATCAGCAATAACTTATTAAGCATTTACTATGAGCCAGGTGCTGTGTTAGGTAATACAGATACAAAGAAAAAAGTGTTATAGTTCTTCATAATGAGTTTACATTTTGTCAAGGGAGGCAACATGCTAATATATAAATATGTACAGAATAGAATAGAGATTGAACACAAAATAAATACAAGAAAAAAAAGAAAGGATGGAAGGAAAGGAAAGGCAGCAGAGAGGCAGGGGAGAGATCAGAAGAGGCATTGTGTAAAAGATACCAGTTGAGTTGCCTCTTACATAAATCAGGGATTTTGTACTGTAGACACAAGGAAAAAGTGCTTTTCAGGAATGGGGGAGAACCAGCACAAAGTCATGGAAATTCAAGATGGAATGCCATGTGTGAGAAACAGAGAGAAGACCGATTTACCTGGACAATGGAGAATAGGAAAGGCAGTAATATATAACTAATCTGAAAAGATGGGTTGGGCCAAGTTGTAAGGATTTTAATGGCCGAATAAAAGGATTTCTAGTTTATCCTAGTAGTGACAAAAAGCCTTTAGAGTTTTTGAGTAGGAGAGTAACATAGATTTTAAGGAAAATTACTCTGATAAATTTGGGGAGGCTAGGGTGAAGTAGGAACTGACTTGAGGCAGGGAGACCTATTAAGAGGCTGTTGTTGACTATGACTATAGAGTCATTTTTGGGAGAAGTTTATGTCACTTAAAAATTGTCATGAGGCTTTTGAGGAAGTAGTTATCTAGATACTGCTAAGAAAATTAGAGCCCTTCAGTTTTCCAGTCACTGTGCTGGCAAGAGCCAGACTTTGGGTAATTACTGAGCAACTGAAACATTTGAGAATTTGTTTGAATTAGACAAATCAGGAAGATATAAATTATAGACATACATTATACATACTTATAAAAAGTTACATCATTTCCTTACAAAGTAATAGCATCAAATGTAATGCTAAGATTTAATAAATGAAATTAACTAGAAATATCGAGTACAGCAAATAATTGAACAAATCATTAAAACTACCCCCTAATATAGGGTCTCTTCTGTTTTGAACCAATTTCTTAAGAAAATGTTTCTTTTAAAATCCTAGCTTTGTCAGCCACTGTCATTCAGTCTCTGCCTCCCTGTCATGAACTCTCCTTGTCACCTCCTGACAGGGCTGTGACAGCTTCCAGAGTGTCATTTTTGCCCCTAACACTCTGATTTCTTTTCAACTTAGTTAAGGTTATATTAACTTAATGAGGCTAGAAATATTCTCTTTTTCTTATAATCAGCTCCCAGCCCAGAGTTGTTCGTGCTGTCTGATATTACTGTAGTTTTCCTTCCAGATCTTTCCAAGCCATCACTTCTCTGAGCATCCCAGTCAGAATGCCCTTTTCTCTGCTACAAAATGATATTGCTTTGTAAAGGGCTAGAAACTCTTAAAGGGCCTGGCACCTTTTGACACTCCATAGCTCATGTATTAATTAGCACATATTATGCACACTACAAGTAGCACTCAGTTTTCAGTTAGAATAAAGTTTTGAGGTGGGGAGAAGGTTGTATCACAGGAGATCCAAAGCCCCTATTTGGTTCCTGGTGAAAAACAAACTGCCTACTAGACTGTAAGTACCTAGCAAATGCTTCTCTTGTAGCAAGTACTTAATGTTTGCTGAATTGAATTGAAATGGCATGAGAGCAATTAATTCAGTAGTGCTGGCTACTTCAATATCAGAAGTACCAGCAACTACTAAAAGAGAGGGCATTTATGAGGGATTAAAATGAATAATGAAACCCAACATAGGAGCCAATTCATAACAAAAATCTAAGAGAACCATATATAGCTAAATTATTACTACACAAGGGGTATGATAATTATTTACAATAATAATCCTTACTGCTCATATGGTACTTTTCATCCTCAAAACACTAATTAAGCTTTTTCTTACAGGCTTTTCAGTGATCACCCAGACTGACGCAGCTTGAAATCTTCCATAGAAGCCCAAGGTAATCACTTAGGGAAAATCACTGATTTCTGCTGGGATGATATTTGGTCCTGGGAGTATAAATATCTATGATACATAGGTTATTTAAATCCTAATGGGAGTCCACTGTACTCTGGAAGGTGTCAGGTAAAGTAGTTTAAGTGACCTGGTCAACCCTTTCTCCTCCCCCTACCCATTTTCCTGTCTACTTTGCATCATTGTTGGAGTATTTGAGTATTATGAAAGACAATATTGCTCATATATCAATTCTTTGGGTACAAATGTTCATTTTCCCCATTAAGAGTTTTGAAAACAAAGCTCAAAAAACTCCAATTCAGATTTTTTTTTGCCTTCATGTGGCAGTCAACATTGGAGAACTAAACTGTTTAAAACCTCCATTGTATTAATAGAAAAACCCAGTAGGTGATGGGAGAAGGAGGAAGTAACATTTCTTATCTGAGAAAATTTAAGACTTCATATAGCCTGACTAGTAAGCAATATTTTAGAAAAATCTACCTAAAAAGTTAACATGGAGGATGAATTGTGTCTAACAAGAATTAATGAAACTAACAAAATAATAGTGACTATTTTGGAAAAAAAATGCTCTTTCAGATGATCAGATTTTACTGCTTTTACCTATAAGCTACTGCAAGTTAGTGTGAAGCAGAAGAGGATCTGGGTTTGGAGACAAAGGGCCTAAGTTCGTTATCTAACTTTTCATATTCATTAGATATAGGGCCTTCTACAATCCACTTAATTTTTCTAGATCTGTTTTCTTCTCTGTAAAATGAGGGGGTTAGACTAGATGAACTCTAAGTTTCCTTCCAGTTTTGTATCTGTGCTCTTATGAGCCGAGAGTCATTAATGGACCAGTATCAACTCAAATGGAGGTTTCCTGTAGAATGACTGTTCCTGGCACTCAGATTTATTGGGGAGTTGAAAAGTCTCCCAAAAAGAAGTAGTGAGTTGAGGAAAGTGGCAGTGTTAGATAAATTCAGACAAAAGTCACACAAGAATAAAAAAGAATTATATAATTTCCTTTCGAGAAAAAATATAGAGCTATATTTGTGTTTGAATAAGAAAGGCCCCAATATAAATGTATTATCATATACTGTGAAAACTGTAATGCCATATCAGTTAAGGATAGGTTGGTAAGGAAAATGGTAAAATTTATGACCACTACATTCTCAGCACCAGTTTAGACTTAGACAATATTATGTGAGGACAATTTGTTTATCTTCTACACTCAGCCCCCAAACCTTTACACCAATTATCCCTACTCAGCTTATCTGTTTGTATATTGCCATGCCATAGACCCCATTTTCTATTCCAGAAGTCATGGTCATAGAGGCAATCCATGTAGGGTCAGTTAGCTTTGAAATATAGCAATCTCTATTTCAGTGCTGTAATTTATACCTTAAGTATCCTGCTAATCTCATAAAACTATACTGTTGATAATGAGGGAAGCTAGGTTTGGGAATGTAAATAGCTCAGCACAAATCACCAACACTGCAAACCATGTCCTACAAATATTAACAGCATAATATACTGTACACAAAAGTCAACCAAAAGTTAGCTCTACAACAGAAAAATCTATTTCAGTGCTATAATCTGCACACTTAAAGTAGCCAGTAAATCTTATAAAACTATACTGTTGATAATGAGGGAAACTAGGTTTGGAAATGCAAATAGCTCAGCACCAATCACCCACACTGCAAACCATGGGCTACAAATATTAACAGCATAATATATTTTTCCAACTTTATTTTTTTACACATAGATATAATTTTAATAATCATTTTGACATTTTGTGATTCATGTTCTCTCTCTCTCCCTCCTACTACTCTCTTCTCCCCAAGATGGCAGGTAATATGATACAGGTTGTATATGTGCTACCGTGTGATATATGATTTCATGTTCATTATGTTGTAAAATAAAATGTGTATTGCTTATATTAGAGAATAATTCATGGAGGAAATAAAATGAAGAATAGTATATTTCAATCTGTATTCAGAATCCATCAGTTCCTTTTATGCTGGGTAGGTAGCCTTTTTCCTAATGATTTTATTGGAGTTATCCTGGATCCTTGCACTACTGATCACATATATTATTGCTGTTCTGTGTACAATGTTCTTTTGATTCTGCTCACTTTGCTTTTTATCACTTGATAAAGTCTTTCCAGGTTTTTTTTGGTGATCATTTTGCTTATTATTTCTTATGGCATGATAGTATTCCATTACAATCATATACCACAATTTTTTCAGTCATTCCCCAACTGATGGACATCCCTTCAGTTTCCAATTCTTTGCTCCCACAAAAAGAGCCACATTAAATATTTTTGTTCACATAGGCCCTTTTCCCCATCTTTGATCACTTTGGGATATAGACTCAGTAGTGGTATTACTGGGTCAAAGGGTTTGTACAGTTTTATGGCTCCAGCCAAAAATTATATCATAATATTATACATAATACATATAATATGTACATAATACATATATAATACATAATACATATACATAAAAGTCAACCCCCAAATATGCAGGCAACCTTATTTAGCTACTTAGATTCTAAAATTTATTCCTGAATCCTCTATTTTCTTCATTTTAATCATAAGATTTATAATCTGGAAGGGGCTAGGTAAAACTGTATATAGAGAGTTGGGAAGACCTGGGTTCAAATCTGGCCTCAGAAACTTCTTAACTGTGTGACCATGTTTAACTGCATTTGCTTAGACCTAGCCCTTCTATCCTAGAGCTGTTACTGGGAAAGAAAGTAAGAGTTAAAAAAAGAAAGATCAAGTAGTACAGCCTCTTCAATTTATAGATAAGGAACTGAGGTCTAAAGAGGTAGATCTATACCACTTGTCCAGAGTAGGATATGTTATTAAGTTGAAGAACTAAAATTCAAATGTAAGTTTCTGAATCCAATTCCAGTGCTCATGCCACTGCAACACCACCTCTTTGAAAATGTCTTCACTTTCTGAACCAAGGAAATGACCTAACTATTTGTAGGATGCAAATTATTCTTCATGGCTATCCATTCTCTTTAAGTTGTCTGTAGAATCCAACCATTAGCATAGCACCACATACAACTGGATGCTTTAAAAAATGTTTTCTGATGATGATGATGCTTTTTAGCACAAGGATGTGAAGTGGAAGCCATTAATATAATATCCAAAGTGATCATTAACATCAGAGATTAATATCACAATTTTTAAAAAATGTCTGTTTTTCCCTTAGGCATTATGTTTGTCCCTAGCACTGATTCAATTAAACTAACCAACTAACATCTTTATTATTGTGTAAAGGCAATGTCTTCATTATATCTTGAATCTGGTAGAGTCTTTGCTCTAACCTGGCCAAGGCATCCTCTGACAAGGTATAAATGAAAGCTTAATGGAGAGAAGTCACAAGGTTAATGTTTCTAGCTCTAGGTGGTCAGGCAAAAGGTCTCTCTTGAACATAAGGTTTGTGTGTTGCTGTTCCAAAGCAATTTTTACAGTAAAATTATACCATAAAAAGATAGTAAAATAAGCTTATTAAAACTTTAACATGAAGGGTAATATTTGGTCTTTAATGTAATTTGGAAGGCTCACTGATTAGCAGTGAGCCTTCCAAATGATGAAAAATGGTAACCCACATGACCATCGGTAAAAAAAAAAAAACACTGAATAGTAAAAACTTTATCGCATATACTTAAAAGGAATTTATAGATAAAGGTAAAAGTTTCACATGATAAAAATAAGCACACTGTAGTTTGCTTTGTAAAGTAATTATAAAACAAAATTGGTTGGAATTGTGGGAATCATTTTGACTTTTAACTTGGATTTTATATATTTACATATGCCAAAATATATCAGTTAATTTTACTATAATTCCCCAAACCTAGTTACAATTGCAATATAAATACCTTAAACAAACATAGAAGTTCTAGTAAGTTAGAAAAGTTAGTCACTTAAAAACTTCAGTTCTTTCTTGCTCATACAGAGGATAAAATTGTTGAGAAAATATAAAGTTTCATTAAAGTCTTCAGTGTACATGAAAATTTGTGTTTTATAGCTCACAGTAGTGTTAGGGTGGAATATGACAACTATTTTAAAATTTATTTATATGTGCTATTATTTATTTGAACCTCACTGAATTATACATAAAGGTCAAATAAAATTACCAGGTATGAAATTTCATTGTTTTGGGTTAAACACATTGAAAGTTTGATGGGGTTAAGGTAAATGACATTTTTTCAGACTAATACATTTCATATTTACATAAGGCAGAAAATTTTAAAAACTGAAACACTTCTTTTTAAATATGCACAACCAAAATAAATATTGTATTAATATTCAGCTCTTACTTGCAAATCCTTATTTCTTCAAAAGATTCCTCCTGAGAACTTTTAAGCAAAGCAGTGAGGTTTAGGTTAAGCAAGATTCCATGAGTTTAAAATCCTAGAAATATTGACAGATGCTTTATTACAGTGTCACATATGGTGACAAATATATACAATTTAAGTGGAGGTATTTTTGTAAGCTATTCTTCCCATATTCAAAACTTAGCTTTGGAATTTAAAAAAGGGCTTTGCTAATTATGCCATACATTGCAATAAAAATTTCTCTGTTAAGCCAATTTTTTTCTATAGCTTTTCTCACATTAATTAATTCTGTGGGACTCATTTTTGCAGATAAGTACCAACAATAATGCTTGCTTGTATTTTGCAGAAAGATGAAATGAAGACTTTCTTTTAGCTAAATATCAAGATCTAAAATTTTGCTTATTTTTAAAAAAATTGTTGGTATCTTAAAGAGTAAACAACACATAGAGTAACAGAGTACAATTAGTGCTATAATTCTGGTGTTTCATAATGATATAAGAAAATATGGCTTGAACATTTACAAGGATCTAAGCCAAGATTTAAAGATTTAAGTTGAGATTTAATGATTATTTACTTTTATTTTCATCTATTTCCATAGGTAGTAGTGTTGTTATTTACCAAAAGACAACTACAACAATGGCAAATATCTCTAGGTTCAGCTGAACACCAAATGGTTTGTGGGAATCTTGTGGGAAGAATACAAATAACATATATACAAGTTTGACCCATTTCATCAATTATTTTGAGAAGGGTTTCAGAGTAGAATTACTTAGTCTTGGTCTTCATTTCGTTTCACTTCATTTTTTAAAAAACTTGAACAAAACTCTTAGAAATACACTACATTTTCAACAGAATTTTTGGGAACAACGAAGTATCTGCCCATATAACCTTGAGAAAGTAAAGTCACTTAACTTTTCTGGGACAAGATGGGTTGAATACTATGACTTCTGATCACTGACTCTAGGTCTAAAGATATGGTCCTATCATCTTTTTTTTTAACATTTATTAATATTTATATTTTAGAAAAGTTAACATGGTTACATGATTTATGCTCTTACTTTCCCTTTCATCCCCCGACTTCCCCTCCTCCCCTGGCCGATATGCATTTCCACTGGTTTTAACAAGTGTCATTAATCAAGACCTATTTGCAAATTGTTGATAGTTGCATTGGTGTGGTACTTTCGATTCCCAATCATGTCCTCATCAACCCATGTATTCAAGCAGTTGATTTTCTTCTGTGTTTCCTCTCCTGCTGTTCTTCCTCTGAATGTGGGTAGCGTTCTTTTCCATAAATCCCTCAGAATTGTCCTGGGTCATTGCATTGCTGCTAGTACAGAAGTCCATTACATTCTATTTTACCACAGTATATCAGTCTCTGTGTACAACGTTCTTCTGGCTCTGCTCCTTTCACTCTGCATCAATTCCTGGAGGTCTTTCCAATTCACATGGAATTCCTCCAGTTTATTATTCCTTTGAGTACAATAGTATTCCATCACCAGCATATACCACAATTTGTTCAGCCATTCCCCAATTGAAGGGCATGCCCTCATTTTCCAGTTTTTTGCCACCACAAAAAGCACGGCTATAAATATTTTTGTACAAGTCTGTTTATCTATGATCTTTTTGGGGTACAATCCCAACAATGGTATGGCTGGATCAAAGGGCAGGCATTCTTTTATAGACCTTTGAGCATAGTTCCAAATTGCCATCCAGAATTGTTGATTCAGTTCACAACTCCACCAGCAATGCATTAATGTTCCAATTTGGCCACATCCCCTCCAACAATCATTACTCTCCCCTTCTTTCATTTTAGCCAATCTGCTAGGTTTGAGGTGATACCTCAGAGTTGTTTTGATTTGCATTTCTCTAATTATTAGAGATTTAGAACACTTTCTCATGTGCTTGTTGATACTTTTGATTTATTTATCTGAAAATTGCCTATTCATGTCTTTTGCCCATTTATCAGTTGGGGAATGGCTTGATTTTTTATACAATTGATTCAACTCCTTGTATATTTGAGTAATTAGACCCTTATCAGAGTTTTTTGTTATAAAGATTTTTTCCCAATTTGTTGTTTCCCTTCTGATTTTGACTACATTGTTTTTGTTTGTACAGAAGCTTTTTAGCTTGATATAATCAAAACCATTTAATTTACATTTTGTAATTTTCTCTAACTCTTGCTTGGTTTTAAAATCTTTCCTTTCCCAGAGATCTGACAAGTATACTATTCTGTGTTCACTTAACTTATTTATAGTTTCCCTCTTTATATTCAGGTCATTCACCCATTCTGAATTTATCTTGGTGTAGGGTGTGAGATGTTGATCTAAACCTAATCTCTCCCAGATTGTTTTCCAAATTTCCCAACAATTTTTCTCAAATAGTGGATTCATGTCCCAAAAATTGGGCTTTTGGGGTTTATCATGTACTGTCTTGCTGACGTCACTTACCCCAAGTCTATTCCACTGTCTCTTAGCCAGTACCATACCGTTTTGATGACCTCTGCTTTATAGTACAGTTTAATGTCTGGTACTGCTAGGCCCCCTTCCTTTACATTTTTTTTTCATTATTTCCCTTGATATTCTCGATCTTTTGTTATTCCAAATGAACTTTGTTATAGTTTTTCCTAATTCAGTGAAAACGTTTTTTGGTAGTTTGATAGGTATGGCCCTGATAGGTAAATTAATTTGGGTAGAATGGTCATTTTTATTGTTAGCTCGTCCTACATAAGAGCAATAAATGTTTTTCCAATTGTTTAGATCTATTTTTAATTGTTTGGAAAGTGTTTTGTAGTTGTTTTCATATAATTCCTGTGTTTGTTTTGGTAGGTAGATTCCTAAGTATTTTATATTATCTAGGGTGATTTTAAATGGTGTTTTTCTTTCTACCTCTTGCTGCTGTGATGTGTTGGAAATATATAGAAATGCTGATGATTTATGTGCATGTATTTTGTATCCTGCAACTTTGCTAAAGTTGTTGATTATTTCTACAAGCTTCTTAGTTGATTCTCTAGGATGTTTTAAGTAGACCATCATATCATCTGCAAAGAGTGATAGCTTAGTCTCCTCATTGGCTATTTTAAAACCCTCAATTTCTTTTTCTTCTCTAATTGCTACTGCTAGTGTTTCTAGTACAATGTTAAATAATAGAGGAGATAATGGGCATCCTTGTTTCACTCCTGATCTTATTGGAAAGGCTTCTAATTTATCCCCATTGCATATGATGCTTGTTGATGGTTTTAGGTATATACTGTTTATTGTTTTTAGGAAAGGTCCTTCTATTCCTATACTTTCCAGTGTTTTCAATAGGAATGGGTGCTGTATTTTGTCAAAGGCTTTTTCAGCATCTATTGAGATAATCATGTGATTTTTGTTTGTTAGATTGTTGATATGGTCAATAATGTGGATGGTTTTCCTAATGTTGAACCATCCTTGCATTCCTGGTATAAATTCCACCTGATCATGGGGGATGATCCTCTTGATCACTTGCTGGAGTCTCTTTGCTAGTATTCTATTTAAGATTTTTGCATCTATGTTCATTAGGGAGATTGGTCTGTAGTTTTCTTTCTCTGTTTTTGATCTCCCTGGCTTTGGAATCAGTACCATATTTGTGTCATAAAAGGAATTTGGTAGAACTCCTTCTTTGCTTATTATATTAAATAATTTGTGTAGTATTGGGATTAGTTGTTCTTTGAATGTCTGATAGAATTCACTTGTGAATCCATCAGGCCCTGGCGATTTTTTCTTAGGGAGTTCTTTGATGGCTTGTTCAATTTCTTTTTCTGATATGGGATTATTTAGGTATTCTATTTCTTCTGCTGTTAATCTAGGCAATTTATATTTTTGTAAATATTCATCCATATCTCTTAGATTGCTATATTTATTGCCATATAATTGGGCAAAAGAGTTTTTAATGATTGCCTTAATTTCCCCTTCATTAGAGGTGAGGTCTCCCTTTTCATCTTTGATACTGTCAATTTGGTTTTCTTCTTTCCTTTTTTTTTAATTAGATTGACCAGTACTTTGTCTATTTTATCTGTTTTTTCAAAATACCAGCTTCTAGTCTTATTTATTAATTCAATAGTTCTTTTACTTTTGATTTTATTAATTTCTCCCTTGATTTTTGGTATTTCTAATTTAGTTTTCATCTGGGGATTTCTAATTTGCTCGCTTTCTAATTTTTTAAGTTGCATGCCCAATTCATTAATCTCTGCCCTCCCTAATTTGTTAATATATGCACTCAAGGATATAAATTTCCCCCTGAGTACTGCCTTGGCTGCATCCCACAGAGTTTGGTAGGATGTCTCATCATTGTCATTCTCTTCAATGAAATTGTTGATTGTTTCTATGATTTCTTCTTTGACCAGCTGGTTTTTGAGAATCATATTGTTTAATTTCCAATTAGTTTTTTTTTTAATTTTAAACCCTTAACTTCTGTGTATTGACTTATAGGTGGAAGAGTTGGTAAGGGTAGGCAATGGGGGTCAAGTGACTTGCCCAGGGTCACACAGCTGGGAAGTGTCTGAGGCCGGATTTGAACCTAGGACCTCCCGTCTCTAGGCCTAGCTCTCAATCCACTGAGCTACCCAGCTGCCCCCTCCAATTAGTTTTTGATTTGCCTGTCCAGGTGCCCTTACTAATTATTATTTTTATTGCATTATGATCTGAGAAAGTTACATTTATTATTTCTGCTCTTTTGCATTTGTTTGCAATGTTTCTATCCCCTATTACATAGTCAATCTTTGTGAATGTACCATGTGCAGCTGAAAAGAAGTTGTATTCCTTTTTGTCCCTATTTATTTTTCTCCACATATTTATTAAATCTAATTTTTCTAGGGCTTCATTCACCTCTCTTACCTCTTTCTTATTTATTTTTTGGTTTGATTTATCTAGGTCTGAAAGAGGAATATTTAGATCTCCCACTATTATGGTTTTACTATCTATTTCCTTCTTGAGCTCTACCAGTTTCTCCTTTACAAATTTGGATGCTATGCCATTTGGTGCATACATATTGAGCAGTGTTATTTCCTCATTGTTTATACTGCCTTTTATCAGGATATAATGATCTTTCCTGTCTTTTTTAATCATATTTATTTTTACTTTGGCTTTATCAGAAATCATGATCGCCACTCCTGCCTTTTTTTTCTCATTTGAAGCCCAAAAGATTTTGTTGAAGCCCTTTATTTTAAACTCGTGTATGTCCACCCGCCTCATATGTGTTTCTTGTAGACAACATATGTTAGGATTTTGGTTTCTAATCCATTCTGCTATTTGCTTCTATTTAATGGGTGAGTACATCCCATTCACATTCAGTTATAATTATCAGCTGTGTATTCGCCGACATTTTGGTATCCTCCCCTAGTTCTACCTGTTCTTCTTACACTATTTCCTTTTAAACCAGTGGTTTGCTTTAAGCCAGTAACCCTTGTCCCCTCCCTTCATTTACTTCCCTTTTTACCCCCTCCCTTATTATCCCCTTGTTTTTATTTTTAAGGCCTAATGAATTCCCTCCCCTTTCTTCTCCTCTCCTTTTTTTGACCTCCCCACTTCCCTGTTCCCTTTGGTTTATCCCTTCTGACTTTCTCAGAAGGGTTAGATAGAGTTTTATATCCCAATGGATATAGCTACTCTTCCCTGTAAGGTTTAAATATTACCTATTAATGCTCTTTTCCTCTCCTTCTTATAATAGTATTCATCCCTTCCCCTTCCCATGCCCTTTTTGTGTGTAATAGAATATCCTATTTTTCTTATTCCTTCAAGATTCTCTTGGTGTCCTCTACTATTCATCCCTCTCTTTCCCTCCCACCCATATCATCTTAGACCATTTAGTATTCCAACCTCTCCCTACGAATAATTCTTCTAATTATTATAATAGTGAATGCTATAATGGTGGACAGAGTTCACTACAGAGAATTATACATAACATTTCTCCACATAGGAATACCAATTATTAGATCTTATTGAAGCCCTTAAAGAGGCAAATTTAAAAAATATGAGTTTTCTTACTTTCCCTTCTGTTTCTTATTTACCTTTTCATGTTTCTCTTGATTTTTGTGGTTGGATATCGAACTTTCCATTTAGTCCTGGTCTTTTCTGTGCAAATACTTGGAAATTTTCTATCTTGTTGAATGCCCAAACTTTCCCCTGGAAGAATATAGTCAGTTTTGATGAGTACGTGATCCTTGGTTGTAAACCCAGCTCTCTTGCCTTTCTGAATATCATATTCCAAGCTTTGCGGTCTTTTAGTGTGGAGGCTGCCAGATCCTGTGTGATCTTGATTGGTGCTTCTTGATATCTGAATTGTCTCTTTCTGGGTTCTCGTAAAATTTTTTTTCTTTTACTTGGAAGCTCTTGAATTTGGCTGTTATATTCCTGGGGGTTGTCTTTTCAGGGTCTAGTGTAGAGGGTGGTCTATGGATCCTTTCAATGTCTATATTGCCCTCTTGTTGTAGAACTTCAGGGCAATTTCGCTGAATAATTACTTTTAGGATGGAGTCCAAATTTCTATTAATTTCTGCTTTTTCAGGAAGACCAGTGATTTTCAGATTGTCTCTTCTAGACCTGTTTTCTTGATCCGTTAGTTTCCCATTGAGATATTTCACGTTCCTTCTATTTTATCAGTCTTTTGACTTTGTTTTATTTGTTTTTGCTGTCTTGATAGATCATTGGCTTTTACTTGCCCAATTCTTGTCTTTAGAGACGGTTTTCTGCTATAACCTTTTGATTTTCCTTTTCAGTTTGGTCTGACCTGTTTTCCAGCTGTTTGATTTTGGTCTCCAATTTGCTTTTAATTCTTTTGATTTGGGGGCATCTTTGGTTTTCGGCTATAATTTTTTGGTTTTCCTTTTCAATCTGGTCATTTCTGGTCTTTGATTTACTTGCCTCACTTTCCAATTGTGAAATTCTGCCTTTTAAACTGTTATTTTCTTGCCAGATCTCTTCTATCTTTCTCATGATCATTTGAACTCTTCAAGACCTTGTGACTCGTTTTCATTGTTTTGGGAAGGTTTGGATATGGTTACTTGTTTGTTCTCTTCTGCTGTTTGCTCTGTTGTCTGGATTTTTTCTGTGTAAAAGTTATTGAGTGTTAAAGGTTTTTTTCTTCTTCATCTTTCTCTTCTGGTTTTCCTGATGATTCTGGCTTGCCATTGTAAGCTGAGTGCCCACTCAGCTTTATGCTCGTGCCCAGGATCTGTCTTTGCTCTTTAGACTCCTGAGATCTCAAATCTAGTTGTTCTGGGACAAGCCTCCTGGAGGTCTCCTTGCTCGTTCTTCTGCCTGAAGCTCCTTTAACAGTCTCAGGGAGCTGCTTCCGTAGTCAAGCACTTCTCTGCACTGGGTCCCCACTCAAGGTTTGCTCATGCACTCAGAATCAGCCCCTTCTTCTGTGCCTTAGTCCACGCCTTAGCCCGCGCCTGTGTCAGCCCCTTCGCCTGTGCCTGGGCTCAGGGTCTGTGTTCAGAGTCCGTGAGTTCTTTAGCCTCTTGGGGGGTCTTAAGTCTTGCTGCTCTCAGGAACAAGCCTTGGTGAGCTGTCAGTGACTTAATGGGTGCCCCAAACTTGCTCTAAGTCTTGTGCACTGGCTTTGGCCCTATAGGTGGTGTGGGGTGGGGGAGGAGGTTGCTCCGCTCGTGTTTTCGTGAGAGCTGTTTCACCCCTTTATAACATGGAAATGCCCTGATTCCACACACTTTCAATGCTGCGCCCTGTTGTGGGGGTCCCTTCTTTCCTCTGGATTTATTTTTATGTCTTCTTGAGGAGTCCTATATGCGTGGGTTAGGAGAGGTTAAGCAGCTGCTTTTTACTCTGCCGCCATCTTAACCCATGGACTGGTCCTATCATCTTAATGAAGAAGATTCACTTCTTTATGGTGATAGGCTGTTGGGAAACAGGCTCAACCTAAGCCCCTATTATCTGATTCCTACTATTTTCTTCTGCTTTTGAACAAAATACCAAAGGGAAAAGCTGTAGTCTTTTAAAATTTAGATTAAAAATTCATGTTTTTACTTATTAAAAAATACTGACTTCCACTCTTTATATACTTTATTTGTAAGAAAGAAAGAGAGAAAGGAAGGAGGGAAAGAAGGAAGGAAGAAAGAAAGTAAAAAGGCTTTAGAGACAGCTAGGTGGCTAGGTAGTACACCAGACCTGGAATTAGGAGGACTTGAGTTCAAATCTAATCTCAGACATTTCCTAATTGTATGACCATAGGCAAGGCATGTAATCCCTATTGCCTAGCCCTTATCTCTTCAGCCTCAGAATTAATACATAGTGTTGATTCTAAGACAGAAAGTAAAGTTTTTATTTTCAGTCTTCATTAAGAATTTTGATAGTTTGTTGTTTTTTTGGGGGGTGGGAAATGATGCTTTATTCTTGATCTGGTTCTCTATTCCCCACTCCTTTATACAAATATAATGCCTGAAACTATAAGGGGATAAAAATTTCTTCTTTCTACTTTGAAGTCATTAAAATTAAGGTAATACAATCTATTAGTATGGAAAAATACAAAAAAGAATGAAACTTTGCCCTTTTGGTATATCACACCAAAATAAAACCAACAACAAAATTTGCTCAAATGGTGGAACTGAATTCCACATTCCTTCTATATTCAGGCTGTATCTATAGTACTTACCTAATTATGCCACTAATATATAGAATTTTAGGGCGAGGGAGGACCTTAGAGCTCCTCTATTTTAAAATCATTTTTTAAAACTCTTACCTTCCATCTTTGAATCAATACTGTGAACTGGTTCCAAGGCAAAAGAATGGTAACAGCTAGGCGATAGGGATTAAGTGATTTTCCCAGGGTCCCACAGCTAGAAAATGTCTGAGGCCAGATTCAAACCCAGGATCTCCTATCTCTAGGCCTGGCTCTCAATTCACTGAGTCACCCAGCTTGCTCTCTCCAACAAAATTCATTAAAAAAAAAGAAAATCAGGCTAGGGGAAATGATGTGGCCAAGGTCACAATTCATTGGAAGATCTGTGGCATCCTTGCATTTATATTCTCACAGACCCATGTTTTCATGGTATTTCATATGCATTCCTGAAAAAAAATTAGTACTTTTGAAAAGAACACTAATTTGGAGTAAAAAAATCTGAGGAAATCAAGAATCCTATATTCTACCTGCTAATGCAGAAAATTTCTTGAGTTTCACTTATTTTTCTTCATCTGGTATTTCTGGGACCCTTTTCTTCCCACTGTTGTGTCTGGGTTTTACTGTATCAAAACACACTCCTGCCATTTTTGGAACTCTGAATAAGTTTTCATTTACAATTGATTCTTTAAATGGCATTTAAGTTCTGTTATAATGCAGTAACAATATAGCATAAGTAGACTTTTGAGGGTTGGCATAAAAATCTAGGAAACAATATATCTATGTTTCATACTCAGACTTGTGAATAAACTTCATTTGGAAGTTGAGAATTACCTGAGGCCTGTTTTCTGAATTTGGTATATCTTTGGCAGATTGTACTGGATGTTCTTGGACCACAGGAGGGTCAATTTGTGTAGGAAAGAAGGTATTAACTGTAGTATGGTAGGCCATTTTTTTAGATAGAATGAATAGGGACAAGTGGTGGGAGGAATCTGAAGAGAATGTTCCTAATTTTCTAAAAAGGCAATGTGCTGGGGTTTCTTGGAGTAGGGTGTTGGGCTAGAAAATTTCTGAGAGCCTTCAAAACTCTATAACTTGAGGATTCCATAAAACTGAATTTGAATCTTCACTCTGCTACCTGTGTGATCTTGGGGAAGTAATCTAAGCACTCCATGCCTCAGATTCTTCACCTACAAAATGAGAGGTCAGGACTGGAAAAGTTCTAAAGCCCCTTCTGGCTTGAAAGCTTATATACTGTACACTGGATACATCAGTTTCCTAGGGGATCTTGGGAGTACTCAAATAGTGATTTGCTTAAAACATAGTATCATAGTGATCTGTGAGTTAATGTGTTTTTTAAAAGTAACCTTGTAACTCCCAGAAAGTAGCTGAGGCATTTGAATAATTTGGCTCATGTTTAGATAGCTGACAGTTCATTCATAGCACTGGATATAGTTTTTATTATTTGATGGTAAATAGTACCTTAGAGTATACGTATGTTTCTCACTTCTGATTGCTTTATAGGGACATTATAGTCAATTTTTGGATTCCCTTCCTCCCCCTTCCCACTGTCTATCATTTAGATGTTCATTAGCTTGGTGATCAAAGGGCCAACTCTTGGGAAACTCAATGTCGATTCTTTCAAGTAGTTCTTAGTAAAGGATTTGATGGGAAAGAGGATGAAATCAGTGACTAAAATGAAGTTTCCAAAATAATTATGGATTTTATTCCTCTATGCACCTCTGCTTCTGCCTTGGGAAAGGGAGAGTTAAATGCATGTGTTAGTACTGATGGTCTGCAAATAGAGCACACAGCTGGATTGGAAGGCTCAGATTTGATAACTATTTCTGGCATTCCTATCAATTTGCCTGAGGTTCTGGAAAAATCATTTAACTTTTTTTTGCCTTTTATCTCTATCTAAAATTGAAAATATTATTTAACACAAAACATATTAATATATTAAAAAATAATCCTTGGAAAAACTAACATGAAATGTACCATAAAAGAAAATACTCATCATAAAGAAAACCTTTACCTAGGAAAGCCAGAGAAAGATAACTTCATTGCTCTAGCAATGAATTTACTCTGATGTAGTGAGTGTTGACCCAGTATTTATTAAAGTGACCTCTGGTGGTAGGAGCTAATGAACATTACTGGCAGAGGCAGGTGATGGAACACAATCCACATGATTTTTGGAGCCATGAGAATTGCTAAGGGGGTTAAGTATTCTAGTCCCACAATCAAAAAGTTAATAACCTTTACACCAGTCTTTTTGCATCTGGACATCTCCAAAGAATGCAGTTTTTGTTACTCATTGCCTTTAGAAATGTTAGTTATAATTTATTTCCAATCCAAAGCACAAAGACTTCCCCCCCACTGAAAATCATGGTAATCAATGTAGGTCGCTGCCCATTATCTTCCAATGAGGTGAAGTGGGATGCAAAAAGGCATCTAGTGACCTGACTGAAGCTACTTTGCAAATTAATTCTGAAAATGAATGTTTATAGAAAACTGGATTATGCTGATAAATATAATTTTTAAGTGTCTTATGCTAATTACCAGATATCAAAATCTAAATTAAAGTATAATTAGGATCATTTATATGGTGCTTTGTGGTTTGCAAAGAACTTTACAAATATTATCTTGCTTAATTTTCACAACACTAATGGTACATTATCCTCATTTTATTGTTAACGAAACTCAGAAAGATGGTTAAGTGATTTGCCATGGGCCACCTAGCTAATAAGTGGCTGAGGCCAGATTTGAACTCAGATCTTCCTGACTAAGCCCAGTGCTTTATTCACTGTATTACTTAGCTGCCTCTACTCAAACGGCTAAAATCACAATGGTTTTCAGTTAGAAACTTCCATTTTTTCTGGTTTTTACAAGTTTTATATCACAAATATATAAATATAAAAATTAGTATGGTAAGCCAAAATTTCTAGTTAAATTAAAATATATTTATGAATAAAATTCAATTCAGAAATCATATAGATATGAATTATGACTTAAATAAAAGACAATATTGCACTTAAATTTTGCTAATCTTAATGCATTAATATAAATGTTCAGAATAAATGATGACAATACATAGTCCCACTACCACTAGAGAATGAATAGATAAACTAAACAGGTTTCTGACTTATTCAGTGCTTATCATATATGTTCTGTGGTCTGTCTTTATAACATTCAAATATTTCCTTTTGCCAAGGGATGAATCTTGTCCAGGCATTTTGAGCTCTTTACTCCCCTTCTCTGTCTAACCTCAAACAGAACCTATCATTAGGACATTAGTCAACTGACTGACCAGCATTGTCCTAATAAGTATATCCTATATGGTGGAAATGTTAACAAATGGGTAAAGTACAATATTGGTTGAAAGGACCAATAAGATGTTGCCTTAGGGGGGAATATATGAACTTTACTTCCATAATGATGCAGTAAAGCTATTCCTTAGCAGTCACTGCCCTGTTTGATGCTTGGCCTTGAATTTCAACTGATCCAAAGCTGACTGCGTATCAATAAATAAGTGGACTGCATTCTAACAGTGGCTATTGATGCATCCCAGATGATAATCCATGGTCCACAAGCCAGGCATAGCCACCTAATAATGCCACATAAGTGGCATTTCAATATCATATATGCTTTTCAATGTTACACAAAAGGTCTGTGGATTTTATTTTTTAAAACCAAATTTTATTGATGCCTTTTGTTTTTACACCATGGGCATTTCCAGAAACAATACCTTCAAAACAACAAGCCCTTCCTTCTATCAAAGAAAAACAGTTAAACAAAACTAGCCTAGGTAGTTACTTAGTTTGAAGGAATATGAAATAATCCACATGGTCTATGACACGAAGGTATTATATTACTATAGACTGATCCTTGGAAGGGGGAGAGGAGATAAAGGGGGGAGGAGGAGGGACAGGGAGAGAGATATGGATGTGGCATAGGAAGATCATCTATTTATCTTCCTGCCATCTTCTAAATCCTAAGGCAATTCCAGATAATATATTCACTAGCAGAGAACTAAATAAAAATGAACAAAGCAAAACATACTCAAAACATAACATACAAGGCATCTCAATCCTTAAACTTTCTTAAAATATTTGTGGCATTTTGTCTTTATGTATGTCTGTCATGTGTCTATTTGTTCCAGCTTCCTGTAAGATACTGACCCCATTGTAGCTGTATGATTTATTTCTCTGAATGTCATGAATGACACTGAGGTCTCAACCAGCTACCACTTAGATTTTCAGTCTTATCTCATATTACTTTTTCTAACTCACTCTATGTTCCAATCAAACAAAATCATTGCCTCTCAACAGAGAGATTGTTCTTGTGCCTCCCTATCACTGTTCCTTCAACACCGAATGCCTATAATCTATATCTTCATCTGTCGAAAACCTATTCAGTCTCAAAAGCCTCAAACACCTTCTCCAACAGGATGCCTTTTATAATCCCACAGGTTGCTAACAAGCTGATACAAAACAAAAACCTTATGTAAAATCTGAAGTAACACTTAATTCTATGTAGTAATGTTGAATATGAGGTGCTGGCATTTTATCTTCCTACTAGAATTGTGGGCAAGAATTATCTTATACAAATTTTGTATTCCTCTAGTATGGTTCTTTGAACACAGTAACTGCTTAGATGTGTCTGATCTGAGTTTGATGTGCAAGAAATTCTTCTCTGGGAAGGACTATAAGCTTTACTATGTACATTAGCTTCCAAAAGATTTAACTCCTTGGAACTGATGTTGGAACTTGATCAGAGAACTAAATAAAAATGGCTTGGCCTTGGGACTATCCCTCTTTTGTTATTCAGTTCAACTCTTCATGATTCCATTGGGGATTTTTTGGGCAGTGATACTGGAGTGGCTTGGCATCTTCTTCAGCTCATTTTACACATGAGGAAACAGAGACAAACAGGTTTAAGTCACTTGCCCAGGGTTTCACAGTTAGTAAGTGCATGAGGCTAAATTTGAATTCAGGTCTTCCTGATTCTAGAACCAGTACCACATCACTCAGCTGCCCTTTCCTTATTTCTACTCTTAAAAATGAAATCTCTAAACCAAAATTCGATGCACTGCACCCCTTAACCTTTCTAATCCCTAAACTGGCTTGTTTTCCTGGATTCAGGAATTTGCTATACAGATCAAGGAATTACTATCTGTTTTGTTTCCTTTTCACTGTCCCATCTATATTTATACCTCATTCTAGTATCCATTTATTCTACTCTTTCCTTTTCTGCTACATACTTCAGGCAACAGTATATTTTCTAGGATTTATGTAAAGGGAAAATAATTCATAGTAAAGGGACATCAAAAATAAGCCCAATGTTGACTGAAAGTACATACATTCTATCCGAGAAAGACTAGATGATAACTCAATTTGCTAAGCTAATTTTCAGTCAAATGTACCCAGACTCTCTTTGGCTCATGATTCTCCTGGCCTGTGTATTAACCTTCTCTTCCTTTTTATCCCTACGCCATCAGAATCATTCTTTTTATACTAGGTACGACATTCCTGTTGAAGATTTGACTACTTAGCCACCCTGTACTTGGCTCACTTGCTGATTTTACAATTCCAGGATCAGTCTTAGCCAATTAAGAAGCCAGCCACCCTCTTGACTATTGGCTGGATTTTTTTATGCTATATATCCACATTCATAAATAATAACTACATAACTAGCTATCTCTCTCGGAAAGTGGAGAAAGAATTCAAGTTGCTATTATAATTGAGGTAAATTACCCAGAAAAAAACAAATGACTCAACCAGAAAAAAATTCTTTTCCTTCACATACTCAAAGTATACATCTAGAAAATGTATTTGTTGTAAATTTAGTGGAACTATTTCTAATCACACCCCAAACTCTTATTTCTAATCACACCCCAAACTCTTGAGGTCCTGCTCAACCAAGTGGCATACAATTAAAAAGCAACTAGATTATACACAGAGGAGTTTCTTCAACTATGAGGGTCTCATATACAAAGGAAGATCTCTGTTCTGCTCCTTTAATTCAATCCAACAAGCATCTTACTGAGCAATTCATATGTGCAAAGCATTAAATTAGTCTGTGATAAAAAATGTCCAAAAGATGTTATATTGCTGATTCCTATAATTATCCTATAAATTAGGAAAGTCAAAGTGTATTTTCAACCCTAAAAGTTTGACTAAAAAGTAATTATATGTAGAAATAATGTTTTTTGCTTATCCAATTTTTATAGTGTACATCCCTTCCCCTTCTCATGCCCTCTTTCTGTGGTATAGATTATTCTATTTTTCTTATTCAAGTTTCTCTTGGTGCCATCTTCTATTCCTCCTCCCCACTTTTTTCCTCCTTTTCATCTTAGACCATTTAGTGCTCCAACCTCTCCTTATGACTAATTCTTCTAATTACTACAATAGTGAGTACAATTTTTTAGAATTACACATTTCTCCATATAGGGATACAAATAATTTTATCTCATTGAAGCCCTTATCCAATTTTTAAAGAAAATCTAGTCAGAAATATTTGCCCAATATTTTTTGTATAATACTGTCACTGATCAACTGGAAAAAAGCTACATTAAACTGTTTTTCTCACAGTGGAGCTTGATAGACCAAGGATATACGTACATGCATGCAGTGAACTTATCTATCTATATACATGCATATATACCTATCTGTTGTATAAATTATAATTTATGCTATAGCAAAAGGATATTACATTATCACCTGAATCGTGTTTATTTAATCTACTGAAGGGAAAAGAATACATTGCTAAAATTTATAATAAGGAAGACATAGTTTCAGGTCCTAGTTCTGAAATATATTGGTTACATGGCTGTGGGCAAGTAATTTAACCTCTTTGTTCTCCAAGTATTTCTCTAAGGTTACAAGTTGTAGAGCAGGTGCCTTTCTTTGTTGGCAAAGGGAATTTGGGGTGGGGAATGGAAGGGAGTAGTACTAGAAATGCTGCTACTTAGACTATAAAACCCTCTCATTTGATTTTGAGGAGTTAAAATTTCAATTATGTATCTTTTTTTATTCTTAGGAAAAGATATTATCAGGCTGGTGATACTCTTATGTTATATTTCGCACTTTAAAAGCACTTGGTTTTGCTAATATTTTATGTACTTAACAATGGAAAAGCCAGTAGAACAGTTTAAACTCAGAAATTTGGCACTATATTTAAAAGAATGGAAAATGGTGGCTGAGTTAAAAACTCATCAATTTCTTTAATCATTATTCATATTAATAAGATTTATTGCATTTCAAAATAGCAGGGCTAATGGAAATATAATACTAATTTAAAGCTTTGAACATCTGATCAAAATATATAACAAGACAGGAATAAAAATAGGTAACTCTAGTGCAGTGATTCCCAAAGTGGGTGCTCCTGCCCCCTGGTGGATGCTGCAGTGATCCAGGAGAACGGTGATGGCCACAGGTGCATTTATCTTTCCTATTAATTGCTATTAAAATTAGAAAAAATTAATTTCCAAGGGGCTAAGTAATATTTTTTTCTAGAAAGGGGGTGGTAGGCCAAAAAAGTTTGGGAACCACTGCTCTAATGTTCTCCCAGAAGATCACACATATTACCTTAAAAGAAACTGAGCTGAATGAAAAAAAAAAATTGGAAGCCAATACATTTTAATCAAATGTTTTTCAAACCAGTTCTTAACAAATTAGGGAGGAGCCTAGTTCAACGGGTAAAAATTCATCAGTTTTAATTGTCTTACAGTTTGTAGGAATGCTAAGGAGAGTGAGTTCTGATTATAATAGAGCTTCTCTTGCAAGCTGAAATATTTATTTATTTACATGCCTTTAAAAAATCACTGATTCAAATGACTTTTTTATATTCAGAATGTCAATATTCAGTAATATAAGAATAAATTCAAGTGTCCATCAGGGTAATTTTCCCATTAAGAAGCACTGAAGTGAATTTTCTGTCACCTTTCATTAAGTTGTTGTCACATTAGGCATGAAAATATTATACTAGAGAATCTCTTGGAAATTGGCTAAATGCATTTAGAAAATGTATCAATTAAATCAATTGTTCTATCTTTTCAATAATTTCTGCATGCATTTTGTAGTGGGGGATGACAGTTTACTGCTCAGACTAAAGTAAAGGCTAAAATAATATTGAAATAGTTATATTTAATATTCAATTAAAATAATATAATAAATGAGACATTATTTAACTAAAAAAACCTAGGTAGACACTCTAGCTTTAAACCTCAAATAAAGAAGTACAGAGGGAAAATAAAAGGAAAAGATGGACAGTTTTTTTTTTAATGACAAATAATCTTGGAAAGTTTAATGTTCTCCAGTCCCTAGCCGGTGATCAGTTTTGTATTCCAGAAAGAAAAGCCTGCTGGAAGACAAATTTTAAAGACTTTTTTTTTCTTAAATTGACTATTTCATGTTTTCCAAGGGTTTTTCAAGACAGTCTCAATTTCAAAAATTATATCTTCTTGTTCTTATAAACCATATCACAGAAATATCAGTGGCAAATAGCATTTGACAAATAGTTTTAAAACAAGTCACCAAGCCTTACAACAACAACAAAATACTATGTTAGAATGGTAGCCATGAAATGGAAGATCACAAACTAAGGAAATATGGTGATTACTTTTGAAAAAATATGCACACTTAGCACATATTAAGTACATATGGGCTTACATATGTGCACTGTATATGCATGTCCATATGGAAGACTTTGTGAACTGTTTCTAGTCATAGTTTGTGAACTTTTTTGAAGAAGAATTGATAAACCAGATATCCTCAGTATGTGGCTCAGGAAATATCATCATCATATATACATACCCCCCTACCTTGCTTTTTCCTTAAAGGATCTTCCATTTCTTCTATCTCTGCAGGCCAGGAAAGACATTCTTACTTTTTTGAACTGTCAATTTGTGCTCAATTATATAAAAGATATTAATTCTTTCTCTGGTTTTAATGTCTCTTACCTCTCTTGCCTTCTCTGATGCTTCTTTACATGCTCAGATTTCCTTAATTCTTTTTTTAAACCTATAATCTTACTCTTCTTCCATTGTGTTTTATTATCATCTTGCATCTCCCAATTTTTGCCCAAATTACTTCAATATATTGTCAACATGGGATACCATAAATTTTTTCTGCACCAGCTACTCACTGATCCAAAGTAATATGTCCTGGGATTTAATAGCTTTACTAAAATTATATTTTCTAAGATTAGTGATAGAACTTCTGGATCAAATCTGATGAGGGGAGGTTTCTGCCCCTCCCTTTATCTGCTGCTACTGACACTGATGACTGCCTTCCCTTACATGTTAACCACAGAATGAGTCATCAGACTATTCGAGTTTTCCCTTTATGTTGCTAACTATTCCTTTTATGTCTGATTTCTTTTCTTTTCCTTCCTAATTAATTGTGGACAATCGACAACTCTGAAGAATTCCTGAACCTGCATCTTTCCCCCACAACACAAGATCCCTACATGGAAAGTATTTGCTCCCATGGCAAAATTGGATAGAAAATGAAGCTATGATTTCATTGGTATAGGGTAGTGATGGGTAAACTATTCCCCGATGGCCAGATCCAGGCTGTAATTTCCCCATCACTGCCTTAAGCAATTCCCTAATCACTGGATCTGGCCCACAGGGAATAGTTTGCCCATCACTGGAAGGGAATTCCCAGGTAAAAAATGCTCTCTTATTAATGCAGGTTAGCACCTTCTTTGCAATTTATAGTCTTGGAGAGTTGCCTACAGTACTGAGACATTAAATGACTTACTACAGGTCACATAGCTAATATGTGCCAGAGGTGGTTGAACTTTTTACCCATCTCTTTCTAGTTTCTAGGAGAGCTCTCTATCCACTATATTCCAGCTGCCTTTCTATAGATAAAGCAACCGTAATAAATGATTCTCATTGAAAGAACGCTATCCACATCCAGAGAAAGAACTCTGGGAATAAAAACACAGAAGAAAACAACTGCTTGATCACATGGTTTGATAGGGATATGATTGAGGTTGTAGACTCTAAATGATCACCTTAGTGCAAATATTAATAATATGGAAATAGGTCTTGATACACGTAAAACACAGTGGAATTGCTTGTTGGCTATGGGACAGGAGTGGGAGAAGGGGAGGGAAAGAACATGAATCATGTAACCATGGAAAAATATCTAAAATTAAACAAATAAACTTAAAAAATAAATAAATGATTCTCATTATATTTCTCTCAGATTAATAGAATATCAACTCTCTGATGAAAAGAAATGGCTTAATTTCTGACTTTGTATAACCCTAGTGCCTATCAGAGTACTCAGAACACAGTACTTAGAAGGTGCTAAGTGAATCCTGAATTACTGCCTTCTGAAAATATAATGTACACATGACTAGTTTACTTTTTTAGTAAAAGCAATTTCTTTTTTTTATTTAATAATTTTTATTTTTTAGAAAAGTTAGTATGGTTACATGATTCATGCTCTTACTTTCCCCTTCACCCCCAACTTCCCCCCCTCCATAGCCCATGCGCATTTCCACTGGTTTTAACAAGACCTATTTCCAAATTGTTGATAGTTGCATTGGTGTGGTAGTTTCGAGTCTACATCCCCAATCATGTCCACCTCAACCCATGTGTTCAAGCAGTTACTTTTCTTCTGTGTTTCCACTCCTGCAGTTCTTCCTCTGAATGTGGGTAGCGTTCTTTTCCATAAATCCCTCAGAATTGTCTTGGGTCATTGCATTGCTGCTAGTTCAGAAGTCCATTACATTCTAGTAAAAGCAATTTCTACTGTTTCTCCATATTGAATTTTATTTTCAAAATCCAAAATCAGTCTTTCAAATAATGGAATATTTTCCATGGAATCTTGGAAATTTTATACATTTATGAAAGAATGATTTTGGTATTAGAAATGTAACTTTAAAACCTTGGAAGTGACTGTCAATTTGCATAGCTATGTCTGAGAATCTTAACATGGGATAGCTATGAAATAAAAATCTTTCCTACTGCTTGCTACATGTTAGTGCTTTGCTTCCACCTAAAATTGGTCATATTGATATCAAAGGTTTTTCAATCCCCATTATAATTGCTAAAATACTATACTCCAAATCATCTTAAGTTCATAATCCTGGTGTCATTTAAAAACTTTTCTCTGTATTATATATATTTTAATCATATCACCAAAATTTACACAAAGTAGGCAATTAAATGGTATTGAATTATGTTTTTACCACTCTTTTCCAACAAACATTACTATCTTCACAATTTTGCCCAAGAATCATGTAATTTATAAACTCAAAATAACTGTGAGAGGGTCTAATCATTTATATAATTCCAGTAAATGTCTAGTATTGTATAGTAGATGGGACTAGGAATCAGGAAGAGCTGGGTTGAAATTTGACTGGCGCTTCCTATCAGTGTAACCACAGGAGCCTCACTTGATCTTCTGAGTCCCAGTTTCTTTATATGGAAAATGAGGATAGCTAAGTGAGATAGTACATGTAAAGTCCTTAGCTGACTGTAAAGAACCATGTCAGAATTATTATAAGCATTTAGTAAATAGATGTATATGCACTTAATTATAAGACATTTTTTGTGGGTTTATATTTTTGCTTATGTTTATACCAATTGGTAGTAAGCCTTTGGAAAGGAGGATCTTAAAAAAATTATCCATAGCACTTAATACTCTTCACTCATTATGATAATAACAGTTTGCTGATCAACACCACAAATGGGGGGGAAATGGGCTATTTCCTGAGGCGGTGTTGGGAGTATTTAGGAAGTGGTTGAGTGATTACCAGGGACATTCTGGCAAGAATTCATACTTTAGGTAAGGATTGTATTAGGTGACCTCTAAAGTCCTTTCCAACCAGATGATTCTATATTTGCATCAAAGTTTAAGACAATGATAACCCATCTCAACTTCATATAAGCTTTTTACTAAGATCTTTACCCTCCCAATGAGGGTTTTATCACCAGTAGCAATAAGCTCTCAGATTTGAAGTGTCTCATTTGGGTTCCTGAGATTGAACCAGATTAGTAATTCAGTGTTGTGTATCAATATGTCCTTGTAAATTCTTGAAAATATTTTTTCATTTCCTAATAGAGCTGAAATAATTTTCAATACAGGGTATCGCAAAAGTCTTACTTTCATCTTAAACTTTAGTAGTATAAAACTATTTCATATGTTATAGCTTAAAACTACACTAAGACTTTTGGGATACCCTGTATTCTTTTTTTTTTTTTAACATTTACCTTCCATCATAGAATCAGTATTGTGTTAGTTCCAGTGAAGAAGAATAGTAGGACTTGGGCAATGAGGAGTAATTGATTGGTCCAGGGTCACACAACTAGGAAATGTCTGAGACCAGATTTGAACCTAGGAGTCTAGGTCTGGCTCACAAGCAAGATACCTTGTATTTTAACAGGTGCTAAAAAGGATGATGAATCTGTTCACATAGGGGTGAACATCAGAATCAAAACTGTGTTATTCTTTTTTCTGAAAAAATAAGTATGTTTACTTCTTTAATAAGAACAATTTCTATATTTTCTCCATATCAGCTTTTATTTTCAAGTTCCAAAGCTGATCTTTCAAATAATGGAATATTTTCCCATGGAATTTTGAATGTTTGTGGAAGAATAACTTTAGCATTAGAAATTTACTTCAAAACCTTAGAAGTAGCTTGTCAATTTACATAACTATGGCTGAGAGTAACTCTAACATTCAAAAGCATCCAGAATGTCTTATTTTTATTTTTTAGAGGAAAAGTTGTCTCATTTCATAAAGCCTGGAGGTTTCATTTGGAATCAGCATTTACTTTATTTTTTTAAGACTGTATTTGGTTTCTCTAAGACATAATATATAGTGACATAAAAAACATCAGTGAAAAATTCCTTTGGAATAATAAAGAAAACAATGGTATCTGGTCTGGTTAGCTTGGTTAGATGAGTATGGTGCTAATGAGACTAAGGTCATGAGTTCAATCCCTATATGGAACCTTTAGCTTTACATAGAAAACTAGGCAAAACCTCTGCTCCACAGAGAGCCCATACTTCTAAACCCAATCAGCTATTTTGCAAAGCAATTGATGGTGCCAATCACAAGAAGGAAAAAGGTAGAGTGAATATGTCCAAAGTAGTGACAATTTATCCACACTACTAGATGGAACTAATTAAGGATGTCACACATTGACACTTTATATCTATATCTATATCTATATATATATATATATCTGCATTTCTGTACATTTAGATCTAGATATCAATACTGATATAGATATAACAGCATATTTCATTTTAGTAATATCAGTGGTTGTAAAATTTGCAAACCATGAAAGCAAAGGGACTAGATAAAAATTCACTTTTAAATTTTATATCCATATCCCTAAATAGGGCTTAAATATACAGAGTACTTGTATATATCTAATTGGATTTCAAGATGAATTATAATTCTTTTAAAGTTATTTTTTAAAGTGCTAACTCTTTAGTTTTTTACACAAAGACTAAAGAAACTTCCATACACCTCAACTACTATGGATAAATGTAGGAGAGAAGAAAGGCTTAGTACTGAATTTAGCTTGAACTGTCATGAAATATAAGGCACACGGGTAAGCCTATTGATAGAATTTTTTAAATGATCCCAGCTATGTTTTATATGAATATTGGTATCATGCCATATACAATGTTATCATTATCCAAGTAATAAAGTGAAATTTCAGAATGAATTTAGCATGAAGATATTTCAAGCTTGTTTGCTGCAGCCTTAGTATATTGTCTTTGGAGGCTCATGTGGAAAGCTCTTATGGGAAGGTCCCATCAGTATTTTAAAAATATTTATTCCTTTGGATGGGGGCCAGAACAAGAGAGAAGGCATTTTCAAATTCTGCTCAATAGCAAAACTATTATTGAGAAACTGCAATATTTAATAATTCAATTCAGCAAAGAGTAAGTGCCTACTGAATGCAAGGCAAGCTTTCTAATATATTCATATAATTCTTTGGGGAAATGAAGTATTACAAAAGATAGGTAGACAATCTTTAGAAAGCAAGCTGAACATTTAAAAGATTCAGGAAATAAAGGTAAAAATGTATTGACAGTGAACTAGCATGTTAACTTTCTAAAATGCTATTTGCTAGATTTTGTATTAGTATATTGACCCACATTTTATTATCATTCTTTTTTAGTCTATATAGTATAACTTTGCTCTTTAAAATTTGTAGTTCTAAGCCTTAAACAAAAAGCATCTCCTAATGAGTTGTGTAAGTGGAAATTTTATATCCTTTAAACTTCATCTCCCAGAATTCTTACCTCACCCCAAACTTCCCTTTTCCTTTCTGTTTACTTGTGTCTTTTATGTGATTGTATATAAGTTCTGGGTAACGTCCTCTTCTGCTCTCTCTTCCGTGTGAGTGGAGGGTGCTCCCTGTGTTCTCTAGCTCTCTAGTTAAATATTAATAAATCTTTATAAATATTATACTTTGGAGATACTGAAAATTAATTTTAAAATCTACAGTCTTTATTTCTTTCTCTTCCCAAAGATGAGGTAGTAAAAAATATCCATCTTAGTAAAATTTGACTATTTTTTAGTTTACTGAAAAATTAAAAAATTTCAACTTCATAATGTGGAACCATTTCTGCTATGAAAAATGGATCCTTTTAGGGGAGGGGTCCTCTTTCCATGGGCTCCTCCTTATCTCAACATGAGTGGTCATTACCTAGAAGGCATTTCATGTTTCAGTCATGACTGAGAATAATCAAGGTTATCAATAAGAAAGTCTGAAGTAGCTGGGAACATCTGGGAACATCTGTTACAACCATTTGAGGTGTCATTACTATATACCAGATAGAACACTAAGAAATGGCCAGAGGAATAAGCTGGGTTTCTACAATATTTGTGGCTCTGAAATGAGATTTCATGTAGAAACTAGAGGTATGAATTTTAATCTCACCTCTGTATAATTTACTACTGGCACGACTGGACAAACCACCTAACTTCTTCCAATTTCCTCATCTGAAAATGAGGATAACAATACTGATGTTGCTCTGTTTCTGTATGGATCAATTTAAACAATGTATATGTGTTTTATAAATTGTACTGGGTGACATACCTATGAGTTGCTATAAATTTCTAAGAAAGGATATCAATTATTTGGAATTAGGAATCTTTTTCCACAATCAATTCTTATTTTCTACTTAGAAATTTGGCGGGATGTGGGAGTATTAAGATGGCAACCATGGCAAGATCATTGTAATCTTGCATCCCAGGAAGAAGTCATCATAGGACCCTGTCTGTCAAAGTTCACATGAATGTGATAGAGCCTGATACATTATGACTGCTATAATTAATTATGTGAAGTCTGGATGGTGTATACTTTTGCCACATAGTCACAAACACAGCATCCTTTAATTTTATGCCTCCTATAAATTATGTAGGTTGTTTGCTACTTTGGACTTTTTAACTGTAAGCTCCATACTTTCTTTGCAAAATGTAAATGCATTGACAATTTTTACTAGAAAAGTGCTTCTACATATATATATATACACCTGTTACTGCCTGTTAGCTTATCTCAGATACTTGAGATTTATAAAGTACTGGATAAAAAATGCTAGGTAAACATTACTTATTTATTGTACTTATGGTTTTAAGACAAAAGATTAGCTCAGTAGAATTAAGTTGGGAATTCTGGCCATGAACAAGCTTAATGACAGATTTGTTCTTGGCCCTTATGGAAGCAAGGATCCCTAGATTTTGGGAAATTTACAGATGAATGTTTTGCAGAATGAAGTCAAGGTTATCAGGGCAGACCCCCATCTCTATGAGAATAGCTCCAATAAAATGACAAAGTTCTTGATAGGCTGAGTCAGACTTCCTTCTTCTTTTCCTTTTCCCTCTCCTTTATATATTTAATTAAAAACAAAACTTAAAAATCTCAGAACATAACTGAAATATAGGGTTACAGGTTATAGATGACAAAGCCTAACAATCACTGTCCTTGAGCCCTTGGGAAATGAGGAAAACTGGTAAACTATCACAGACATGCATCAAAGATGGGATAGTACCTGTATAAAAAGGAGAAAATGGGAAGCCATTTTTGCTGCCTAACCCAAAGAGCTAACCTGACACTGAAGCTGAATAGATGGCCAACAGAAACACAGCTTAGCTTAAAAATGAATAATAACAATTATTATTCTATGATATATGTCATATCACATATAATAATAAATAATAATTTTATTTGGATTTTTAAGTTTTGTGGGTGGGTTCTCTTTTTCCTTCTTAGAATGCAACTTTGTCACAAAATCAATCATTTAGAGAGGCAATTGCTATTTTAAATATAAGACATAAACTGGGAAGGAGATATAATTCTAATTTCCCTTATGGAAATTCCATGAAGCACCAATTCCATAAAGAAGCTAATGTTATATTAGAGATAGTATTTTGGTTTTATTGCTTCACTTCTGAACATCTCTTACATTTTGCATGTCAACACCTTATAGGCATTCAAGAAATAATAAATTGTTTTTTTTTAAAACCTTTACTTTCTGACTTAGAATTGTGGTTCTAAGTTCTACATGTCATGTGAAACAATTACATTCTACTACTAAACTATAATTCTACCTAAAACATTTAATCACATCTGCTTTGTCAAAAGAATATATTTCTACTGTACTCAATATGTTAAAAACTGAATTCATTATCATTTCTGCTACCTCCCAAATTTCCTTATTGCTGTTGAGTGTACCAGCCTCCTCCCAGTCCTCCAGGCTCATAACCTAGGTAACATCCTTGATACTCATTCTCACCCCATTCTCCCATTTATGCTTGTAGCATCTTTTCTACATATCCTCTCCTCTTCTGACATGGATACCTGGTGCAGATGGTGTAGGACTCCTTCATTTAAACTTGAACAACTGCAATAGCCTGCTTGTTGGTCTGCCTTCCTTAAGTCTCTCCCCACTCTCTTCTATCCTCTACTCAGCTGTCAAAGTCTTGTTTCTCAAGTATAGATCCATCTATGTCCCCCTGCCATTGCCTACTCTTTAAACTTCAGGGGCTCCTGATCATCTCCAGGATCAAATGTAAAATTCTTTTTGGCATTGAAAGGCCTTCATAACCTTTCCCTCACCCTCACCTTTCCAGAATTCTTACCTTATACCTTCCCATGTAATGAATGACATGGCCTCCTTGGTTTTTCCCACAGAAGACACAATTTGCTAAATGGGCATTTTCACAGGCTGTCTCCCATACATAGAATGCTCTCTCTCCTTATCTCTGCAACCTGGATCCCTTGGCTTCCTTTAAGTCCCAGTTAAAATCCAACCTTTTACAGGAAGCCTTTCCCAATCATTCTTAATTCTAGCGCCTTCTTTGTCGATTAATTCTTTTTTATCCTACCCGTACCTTGTGTGTACATAGTTATTTGCAGGTTATTTCCACCATTTGATTGTTAGCTCCTTGAAGGCAGGGACTATCTTTTGTCTTTCTTTGTATCCTCAGCACTTAGCAAGTCCCTTGCATATAGTAGGTGCTTCATAAATGTTTATTGACTTATTGTACTACATGGTAAACATAGCCTCTTAAAGTGGTACATGAAAATAGGCTCTTTTGCCATATGATTTTACACATTGGATGGGGATGTTTTCAAAGAAGTCTTTTCATTAATATATTTGTGGTAAATAAATGGTTAGCATCAATACTCTGACTACAACTGACAACTACAAGGAACATTTTACCTTTAAGTTTTATTTTACATTTGAAATAGAAATCCAGCACTATTCCATTGCATTAGATGATATGCAGGACATCATGAAATAGGTATAAAAGTTATGCTTTGAAATTTTAAGTAGTTCCTATAGTGAATAGATGGTATGTAAAAGTAGCTGTTAAAAAATAACTTTCAGGGGCAGCCTGATAGATAAAATTCCAGGCTTGGAGTTGGGAGGATCTGGGTTCAAATTTGGCCTCAGAAACTTCCTAGCTGTTTGACCCTGGGCAGGTCACTTAACCGTAATTGCCTAGCCCTTGACACTCTTCTGTCTTAGAATTGAAACTGTAAAAATAATCATCAATGAATTGATTATTGATTATAAACTGATTTGATACTCTTCTTCCTGTGCTTACAAAAGTATCTTCAGTTTATATAAGTGAAGTGAAGCTCATAAGTGAACTTCTCTTCAGGGCCAGGCGCAAGGATGCTAAGGAGACTCTTGTTATATAAAAATAAACTATTTATTGAGAATATAAGGATAAAAAAAGGAATTAAAATGATTCTAACTCTACCCAAATAAAACTCCCTGGTTCCACAAAGAACTGTTTCTCCTGTTTCCACAGGCCACACTGATCCTTCCTGATCTGACCAACCCAAATTTTCACTATTCTATAATAAACTAGCACTATTATCCTTATAAGAAGTTATAAAAATAACAAAGACCAGCTGGCTGAGCCTCAGCAAGAACCAAGTTAGGACTCTGAACCTGAGTGGACTCAGAGTCCAAACCAAAGACCAGGTCTTTCTTTGGTCTTCTCAGGTATAAAAACAATTTATGAAACAGCAATAGACAGTCACTAGTGTTTCCCAAGTTGGAAAAGGAAAATCACTTAGCTCCTTCAGGTTTTTCCCTCCTTTCCTTCTACCTCAGACAGGAGAGAGAAGATGTCACCTCCTCTCCGAGAGAGAGAAACTGCCACACTCAGAGACCAACTGCCAAAGAAAAACCATTACCCCTCCCCCACACCTTGTCAACATTTGAAACTGACATTCTGTCTCAGATCTGTTTAAAACTCCAATTCTTTCTCAAGCCAGCTTCTCTACTTCTTATCTCTAAACGAATATAACAAGATTTAATTTCTAATATCCTTTTAATTTCCCCCTTCAAGCATAGGGAGAGATTTAAAAATTTTTCCTATATGTTTGCTATCCTATGTAATTCTAAAGTTATACCTAAACTTATTATTATTATATTTCCTCCCTAAAATAGTCTTAATCTTATGCTTATCTTATCCTATTCTTATTGCTACACCTTATCTATGTTAAACTGCAATAGGGATATAATTCAAAGAAAAGAGAATTTCAATGAAAACAAATAATAAATGAAAACATACTTGTACAAATGCAAGTGTAAAAGTGTAAGGGTTTTGGGGGGGAGTACTTTGGGTTTTGTGGATCTCCTAAGTTAACAGGAAAAAATGACACCTAAAACAAAACCATAGTCATAGAGTCAGAGCTGGAAAGGCTAGCACAGATTATCTATTTGAACCCTCTTATTTTATAGGTATAGAAATAATGGTCCAAATAAGTTAATTAGCTTGCCCAAAGTCACACAAATAATAAAGGGCAGAGCTATGATTTGGACCCTTGTTTCCTGCCATCCAACCTATCACCTTTTCCACTACATCATATTGCAAAACTAGTATTTATTTTTTCATGATAATACTGATACATGTTCAGTTTTTTTAAGTCCATCAATTATAAATTGCAATTCAACAGTGTCTTAACACTTGGAAGATTCTACTACATGGCACCAAAGTAGGTCCTAAGAACAAATGTTTAGAAATTACAAATCTATATAAAACTGAAATTTGACCTAAACTTCATAATACAGTTCAACTGTGAAGTGGTTTTCATTGACAATACAGGAATATCTTTTCAATGAAGCATAAAGTAGCATGAGAGATGTCTAGCTAACAACAACAAAAAAAAGCCAGCATTTCTAAATCATCATCAAAAAGAAAAATGTGAGCAAAAATATCTGGCATTCAAATAGGTGAAAATGAAGAAATATAAACAAATGAGCATTTCAGTATAACAAATGAATAAAGGAAAGGAAAAAAAACATTTAAGTGCTTACTTAGTATATGCCTAGCACCAGGCTAAGCAATGGGGAAACAAATATAAATAGCAAGATAGTCCCTGCTCTTACGAAGCTTAAAAGACAGATTGTTTATGAAATTGAGAACTTTTGGTAACATTTTTTTCTACAAGGATTGTTACATTTAACCTGGTAGTGATATACTTGACTTGCTTGTTTGTGTTCTCTTCTGAATTTTCTTCTGTTCTCTTATGTGTATTTTCAAATTTTTAATTAAAACCTTTTATTCTTTCTTTTCTGATTTTCTAAAATGTATATCACTACTCACCAGTTCCCAACTCTCATTTGCTGCCACCAGTCTTCCACCCCAAATGAAGCCCTCCTTTTTAAAAGTAAGTATATATATTTTATATATTTTACAAGTATATACAAAGTATATATATATATGTGTATATATATATATATACAAGTACATACAAAGTATATATATATATATATACAAGTATATACAAACTTATATATTTTACAAGTAAATATATAAGTGAAAAAATATCAGCACATTAGCTATATATGAAGATATCTGTTTTATTCTACACTTTTATATCAATGACAGATTCCTTTATGGAAAAAAGGGAAATTCAGAGAGGAAGATGAATTTGGAGGAAATATGGTGAATTTACCAAGATAAAAATGAACAAGAATATGGCATGTACCAATCTAAGAACAGATCATAATATGGCAACATATTTAACTAATAAAATTGCATAAATAAATGAATGTTAAAGAAAATCCACAACATCTTTTACATTTGGGTGATTCATCTCTACTCATTTGCAAAACATCACAAAATTAGACCAATAAAATAGGATTAAAGCCATCTTATTATTAGACTTGATGTTTCATTGTGAAAAAAATATTAGCTGACTAGCTTTAGGGTTAAAAGACTTTTGTGCAAGCCTTGCATTTTGTCACTTACCTCTGTAAACTCTCTGAACCTAAATTTTTCTGTAAAGCAGGGAAAATATTATGTTATGCCTTACATCCCAGGGTTGTTGTAAGGATCAAGTAAGGTAATGTTTTCAAAGTACTTTATAATTATAAATAACCTTATAAATATATATAATAAATTATAAATATATAAATAACCTTATAAATAAATATCTTAGAATCAATACTAAGTATCATTCCTAGGCAGAAGAATGGTAACAGCCAGGAAGTGACTTGCCTCTGATCACATACCTAGGAAGTGTCTGAAGTCACATTTGAACTCAGGTCCTCCCACCTCCAGGCTTGGCTCTCTATCCACTTAGCCACCTGGCTATTCCAGCTATTGTTTCTTAATGTGATATAAGAATTGGTCTTTAAAGTACAGGCACAATTCAGAGAAGGAATGTAAACCTAAAGTCCATGTTACCTGAATTTACTTTAGAGAAAGGCGATCAAATGATGGGTGACTGATATTATAGCTTAAAAAACTTTCTAGTTTCTGCACCGTATCTAGAAGTTTCTGTGAGTACTTTATAAAGATAGTGAGACAAGTAGCATTTTACATGCATCTCATTTAATATATTTCACCTCTCATATGTTAACCATGATTCACAACTCTATTTTCTCAGGACTAGACATTACAACTTATGTTTAAAGAAATAAAAACCATGATGCAATCAAAATATGGAGAGGTAAGGTCATTACCATGGAATATAGAACCATAGATACCATTTCTGATATCAAAGAAATAAGCAAATATTTATGATTTAAAGTGTGAAATGATGAAAAAATATTAAATAGGGGTCTCATATGTGGTGTTTCCTAATGTTATAAAAGCTTCCTCTGTATTGGAATTTATTTTACACAGAAAACTGCAAGTAAATAATGATAAGACATCATAGTGTGTCTGATAATCTTTGACAACAATTCTAACGCTGTCATTGTGGCCACTGGAGAAACCTGCACGTACTAAGGCCTGACCCACCGAGTCTTTTATCTGCATGTGTACTCTCCACAGGCCAAGCAAATAAAGGCCAACTGATAATTTACACATGAATCAACTTTCTCTGCAGAGTAGGCACCAGAGACATTTCTTTTCTTTTTTATGGAGAGAAAAGCAGCCAGGTCTAAGCTTGTCTCACCAGAAATCATACAAGTGAAACCGTGATATGTAGGAAAATGGCAGATCAGCAAAGGGATGCTGTTCTGAATGTCTGATAAAAATGGCAGCCACAAAGGACTAGATGAATATTTAGTTTGAAACAGGGCTGACAGTAACAATGAGGTTTTATCCTATTCAAAATAGGTGGTGTCATACAAACTGAAATGGAGATACAATCCTGATAGAAGATTACACAAGATACCTGGGTGGGCATCTTTAAGGGATACAACCTTCACTTTAGTAAAATGTGAATTCATGGATCCTTTACATTTAGTTTTCATTCATAATCTGTTAAATTTCTTCACATGGCTGATGAAGAGGGAGAGCATGATAGCATCCACTTTGATTATCTGAACTAAACAACTGGCAGGAGGAAATAAATATATGAAAGATTGTTCATGAAAATTGTGGGCAACTTTATACTATGAAATTTCTCCCTCTGCAAAAAAGAAAAAGTGCCTTTTCCTTCAACTCAGACCCCATGGAATTTTGGCCAATATGTACAAATTGACTCAAATGAGATCTAAAGTAGCCATTCTAATAAAGAGTTCTGGTAAGATAAATCCTCACATTATTCTATTTAGTAAAAAAGATATTTTTTAATGAAGTGCATGCAAGCCTTTCCAAATATGACTATGGCAATAGTCTCATTGCTGAGATGTATGAAATGGTTTGACACAGTAAGTTTTTTATTCTTTTCCATCTTTATTTCTTTACAAACTGACATCTTCTCTCTAGATTGCTCAGTGTCTACCCAACAATCTATGCCTTTCAATAACCTTTTTCAAAAATTTTCTTAAATGTTATCTCTATAGAAAGCCTTTCAAGTGAAAGACAGCATATATTCCCAAAATGCTATGAACTAAGTATGTATCTGGAAACAGAGGATTTCATGGACTTCTAATAAACAAAGAAGATAAATTAGACCTTTAAAATTTTAACTTGTTTTATAAGTGAAAAATGTGGTTCAATTTTGGGTCCCTAAAGGGAAATGATGTCTCATATAGACAAAAATATTTTATGAGGCTATAAAAATTCCAGGTCACAATCAATTCTGTCTTTTTCTTCCTGAGATAATAGAAATGGGCTGACAAACTAAGGATACAATCTTAGAGTTGGTATCCAGAAAAAAAAAAAACCCCAAACATAAAGATTCCAGGATCGAAGCACTTTTTGTTTGTGATTTATAAGAAGCATAATTTATGACAGTATATTTTTATTTTCTCCTCTATCAATAGTTTATGATTTATTATTCTGTATGTTTAAGTGTATGCTTTATTCAGCTAATTTTCCTTTCCCCCAACCTATAGTCATTTGCGCTCCTCTCATTTCCACCTTCACCTCTATTGGTTCTAAAGTTCAGAGTTCTTTCGCTGAATTGTTCAAGTTGTCTATGATTAGGAATCACTTCTTTTATTTCCCTTATAACTTTAAACAGTGTAAGCCACTCAGGAGATGCTTAGTGAATGTTTCTGGCAAGCCATTACTGCTAAGGATCATTTTGTAAAAAAGTTATTATTGGAATTTAGAGAATATTTACATTATGTGGTTTTACTAAGCTATTCTATTCCATACTACCTCCATGTCTTTATAAGTTTAAAGGATAATATCCCAAATACTAGTCATTAGTTACCTTACATGTTGTTCTTACTGATAATACAAGAGGATAATGTGTTCTAGAATATATGTGAAGAAATAGAAAACCTCAAAATTAGAATTTTCTTCACTGTAGGTTGGATTTTATCTCCATAAGAAGCCATGATAAACTCAATGGAAAAATGAATCCAATGATTTATTTTTTTCCTCTGAGAAATTTTCATAATTTTAATTTGATTTTATAAGGAATATTTAGCTCAAGTCAAAAAGCATTATACAAAGAGCATGCTAATTAATAGGCATAAGTTAAATAGTTGCTTCTTCCCTGTCAGGGGAAAACATATAAAAATGTAAAATATGTAAAAAGAAAGCAGGTAGTAATAAAAATGCATAAAGATTAAAGAATGAAGGCAGGGGCTTTGCTGATGCAAGCTCTTAAAAAGCAGTACAGGAATGAGTCCAGCTCACTGCTAAATACATATTGAAGCAAAGAATATGTAAAATTATTTCTTAAAAATTGTTATATTCGTTTAATGCAGCACATACGCATTAGACTCCTTTATGAACTTTTCTTCTTAAGGTGGATGCTAGTTGGGACATGACATAGTTTGGATAAATGAAGCTATTCCCCAACTTTCATTTGGTTGTCAGTTTTCATCTCTCCTATCACCACACATTGGGGAAAAAAAGCTTTAAGAAAATAACAAAGTGGAAATTATTTAAGTCTGACCTCTCTTCCTTTCCCCATTCCCAATTTGGTGATGAGTTTTCCTAAAGGAATAGAAGAAAAAGATTTACTAAAATATATATATACTCATATATTAGTTCATCTAAAGCTGTCAGGCTTATCAAACTATCTTGGAAGAAAATAGAATTAACTATTAATTTGTTCTCCCAAAACTATGGTGTCATTACAGAAAAACTTGTTATCATATAGATATCAAATTAATTTCTCACAAGTTCTTAAAAGTATTTTTCTAAATATTTAAGATTAAGCTGATAGACTTATAATTTTCCATTATTTCAACTTGTTTTCCTCTTCCCACTTCTGAGAAGTGGATATAAAAACTATAATTTAAAATTCAGTGCTTTATGTAATATTTTGTGCAACCACACTTGATTACTTATTTTTCCAAGAATTTATTTCTCATTTACTGTTTTCTTCAAATGAAAAATAAAAGCAAAAACAAAACCCTTATAACAAATATACCAAATTCCCACATTAACCATATCCAAAATAAATATAATTCTGAATTTTAAAAGTCACCTGTTTGGAAGGAAGTGGGTCATGTGTTTTACCATTAGTCCAATGAACTTCTACTCATTCATTTCCTTAACACTTAGAATTCTACAACTGTTATAACTTAAAGGGGAACCATGATTTAAGATAGAAACATTACTAGACTTCAATTAGGGAGGTCAATTCTGGGTGTCAATCTCAGGGTCACCATTTATTATCTATGTAACAAGTCTCTGGACTTCAATTTTATCACCTGTAAAATGGGGATGCTACTCAAGTAGTAAACCTTCTCTCAAAGCAGGGTTGAAGTTGAGTTGAAGAAAAATGCTTTATAACCATAAAAAACTACATAAAGTCAAGCTGTTATTACTTACTAACATGGCCTTTTGTTTTAAAAATTAATAACTTATCCTTTACAGCTATTACAATTTAGGTTAAAAAATGTAATATTCTCCTGTCTCTGACTCTCCCCCTATGTGTCTTCCTCACAACAAATAAGAGTGGCCAAATTGACCAAAGATAGGAGTTTGGGCTTGAGTTAAATTACAACACAGAATGTGAATATTTTCTCCAAAGTTTTAATGTCCAAAATTTTTCTTTGGTTGTTGACAGCACTTTAGTTATTATATAATCATTTAAAAACTTTCTGAGATTTCTTCAGTCTTAGAGGGTTGTCTTGAGAGTCATCCCAAGCTTTATAAGAGATCAGGGATCTGACCTTTGAAGAGAAGGGAAGTTCCTGTGCAGCATATGTTTGGAGAAAGAAAAGGACACTCCTGTGTCCTATACATAGTTGCACTTAAAGCCAGGATATGGAAACAAAAGATCTGCACTTGGCATTCAGCTATTACTGTGAGTTATTTGGACAGGATAAAAATGGAAAAGGATTGCTGATCTATCAGTTCCCAAGTGCGTTTGCCTTTTGGGAGAATATAAATCAGAAGTTAGAATTACAAGACTTGGGAACTGTTTAGGATCTTAAATTCATTTCCCTTACAAGGGGAATTATGTCAGCCGAAGAGTTAAAAAATCTTTCACTTAAATAATGTAGTTTATCTTTGCAATATGCTCCTGAAGTAGATAGGAGAAGTGTTTGAAGTGTGTGAAGACCCAGGGTGTGTGAAGGAAGCTGACGGGCAGGCCTGGGAAGGCCAAAGAAAATTTCTTAAAAAAAAAATTCAACAACTTGGTTGGAGGAAAAAACATTTTTACAGATGGAAAAATCAAAGTAGAGTGGCTTACTATTTTTTCAAGTCATGCAATCAATGTCATCAAATTCAACATTTGGAGGTTTCCCTCCTGTCTTTATGTTTTGTTGCCAAATCATTGATCTGAGTATTCTACCTAACTGAATCTAAATGAAATGGCTAAATTTGAATTCTAGGTAGTATTAATCAGTAGGAGAGTTAGGACTAGGCTCAGGTTTCTGGAATAAATATACGGAATTAATGTTCATTCTTTCTATAGCTATTAGTCATACATTCTAGGCTCTCATCATGGCACAGTCATACAAATGAGATTATAGCTGTGGTCTTGAACAAAGACACTCATCCAATTAGTTTTTCTTTTCTGAGTGTTTTACATTGATATGTAAATATATTTAAAAGTCTGGATTTGTCATATTTTCTGTTGCTTTCCTGAAATTTCCTCTGTGATTTTCTGGATCTTTCTTAAAAGTGGCATTTCTCAAAAATATCAAGCAATATAGTCAACGTTAATGTAAGTAATGTCCTTGTGTATCTGACACAACCTGAATTACAAACATGGCAACTAGGTGGCACAGTGGATAGAGTGCCACTCCAGAGTCAGGAAGATTTTGAGTTCAAATATGACCTGAGATACTTCCTGTCTGTGTGACCTTGAGCAAGTCACTTAACCAACTATTTGCCCAAGTTTTCTCATTTGTAAAATAAGCTGGAGAAGGGAATGACAACCCACTTTAGTATCTTTGCCAAGAAAACTCCAAATGGGGTCATGAAGAATCAGACACAACTGAAAATATTCAACAACAATAACAACAACAAATGACAAACAAAATACATCTCCATAAAATGTGGCCAGTTTCCTAATGACAGCTGGTTGCTTTTTATATTATATATTCTAAAAATCTGGGGCTTTTGAATCTTACACTAGCTTTGTATTATGTTATGTAGAAATGCAGGGGCAAAACAGAGACAATTTTATTGTCTAGGTCTAGCTTCCCTTGTAGTGTATAGACATGTTACAGCTTTAAGGAATGTGTTCTTACAAATTTTATAAACACATTCCATAAAGACTCTGGAAGAAGAATATTTCCACATCATCATTTACAACTATTATGTACCTCCTCTTCTTGTACCTGGGACTATACTAAGTATACACACAAAAAATTATCTACATCTAGACCCTGTCTTCTATGAATTGAGGCCAGTCCTTAGACAAGAACAGAGAGCCACTCCCACTATTCCAATGAATGGCATATGACTATGACTTCCAAATTTCTATGTCTAGCTTTGACTTCTCCCCTCATTTCCAGGATAACATTTTTAAATTCCATTGGACTTTTGTACTTGGATATCCCATTGCCCCCTCCAACTGAATATGTGCAAAATAATTTTTATTTCCCTCAAATAGACTCCAGACATTTCTATTTCTAGGAATACCACCATCCATGTTGGGCATCTTGCCCTTATTTTTGAGTCTTTTTCCCTCACTTTTTACATTTTAATAGCTGTCAAAATCATACCGAAACCCATGTTAGGTTTCTTCTTAAAGTTTGTCTTATTTTATTAATGCATTTTATTTTTATATCACATTCATTTCCAAATATATCTCTTACTTTCCTTACTAGTGAGCCATCTTTTGTAACAAGAGTTTTTCAAAAAGTGAGGAAAGATCAATTCAGAAAAACTAAGCAATATATTGAATTAGTTGGACAGTGTGAACAGTATTGCTCATTGTGGTATTCCCTTTCCCTCCAATCCCCTTAGAAGAGAAGAGGTAATATTGTCTTAATTCTTCTCTGGGAACCAACTCAGTCATTATAATCACAAAGTGTCTTTTGTGCAAGGTACCTCCTTCCATTTTCTACTGTTTTTTTGAAATGAAGTGATGCTTTACATTTAGATCAGATATCTATTTGAATACCTTTACTTTTCAAACCCCATCTCATATCACTCCCCATCACGTATGCTATGCTTTAACCAAATGGAACTGTTCACTTGGTGTTTTCTTATCTTTGATCATATAATAGTCTATAACTAGAATGATCTCCTTACCCCATTTCTTCCCAGTTAGTCTAATATTCATCTTTTAGTTCTAATACTACTGCCTCCAGGATGTCTTCTTTGATCCCCTCAGTCAGAAATGATCTTTCCTTCCTTCAACAGATAGCATTTTGTAGCCTCACCAACAGTGTGCACATGCAAACACATCTACATATGTTAAGATTTTATTGCTTTCTCTTTTTCACCAGTAATTTCTCAATATAGCCCCTTCCTTAATGAAGCCTTCCTTGTAACAAAGAAATACCCATGATATCCTTTTCCAAGGATTTATGTTGCTCTTGATCATTTTTTCTCATTTTTTATTTTCATGCAAAACACACTTACATATTAGTCATTCTTGTAAGAGCAAACTCATATAAAACCAAAACCCCAAAATAAAACCCAAAATACACTGATGTGAAAGACAACTCCAACAGTTCTTTCTCTGGAGGTAGATAGCATTCACCCTCTTAAGTCTTTTAGGATTGTCCCAGTTGATAATTTTTGATGACTGAAAATTTGGGTACCTGGCATTATGGCCATCAGTAGTCCTTGGGGAGACCTAATATAGTTTTTTAATGTGGTCTCTTTCTAAAATTCAGCTGAATTTAAGGTAAGTAAATATTCACTGATATAAAATAGCGTCAGCTACAAGAGAGAATACATTTGTTGAGAAAATAGATGCATAGAAACATTGTATATATCTTTCCTCAGTAACATAAGAAAATGTGTCTTCCCATTTATAATAAACTGTGCCTATTACATTCACTGGAACACTATTTACCAGCACTTATAGGATAGGGAATGGAACAGTAATTTTATTGACATAAGGAACTCCTGTCAATAGATGTCAATATATAATCTTGGAGAATTACTTGAGTACTGAGAGCTTCAGTCCAGGGTCACACAAGAAGGGATATGTCAAAGATAGGACATGAACCCAGGTCTTCCTAGATCCAAGGTTAGTTCTCTGTCCATTTTGCCACTCTGTCTCTCTCAGTGCTTAAATAGTTTATTAATAGAAGACAGGATTCAGGAAGTCAGGATACTAGAATAATTTTGTATTTTCAGAAACATTTTAATGCTAAGTATATTTTATGATTGTATTCAAGTATACTTAAATATATGCACATTATATTTCATGTCTGTTCTCTGAGGAAGACCAGTCTATTTAAGTTCAAAGAGGATCAGCACCAGAAAGTTGACCAGTTCAAGGGTGTCAGAGGTGACCCCTTAACTCCCTAGGAACAGGAAAAAGGCCCAATGGAAGAGTAGCCCTGGAATTCTAGCTACAGGAAAAGAGAAGCCCCAAGCAACATCTGAAAAGTCTTGACCCAACTCAGGGCCTGGGCCTGAACTATGCATAGTAGGGAATGCCAAACTATTCTTGCAGGAGAAGGTGCCTAGTCCAGTGTAGTACTGTTCCTTTCAAAATTTCTTGAGGTAATACCAAAGTTTCTTGAACAAGCTTATTTTATGTGTAAGAAACTCAGAGAAGTAGAAAGAAGTTTTTTATACGAGGCCTCTATATTTCTGAAATGAGACAATAATTAGAAGCAGTGGTGATTTACACCTGGGCAGCAAATAGAAAGGAAAAAAAGCAGGACATACTTAGGAAAGGATGATGGTAGTGGAGAAGTGTCTGTGCCATTTTACTTGGGAGAAGCTCATTTATTATTTTCCGTCAGGACTAGTAAGTGATCTTCAGTTAAGCCAAACTAGCCACTCTGAAGAGTTGATGATGTAGGTGCTTTCTCTAAGACAGTCCAGTAACTCTGCTCCCTCCCCAGTCAAGTTGGGACTAAGTTTTGTGACTTTTTCCCTCCTCTAAACCCCAAAAGAGTGCTTTCTTGGAGCTTTGGCCACATGAATCACTATGAGCCTCATAGATGATGTGAAACATCAAGTGTACGGTGTTTTTGTGGTGGTTTTGTAATCCAATAACTCCCATAAAAGAAAAATAAAGATGTTTCCCATACAAAATTCCATAAGATGAATTCAATTAATGTGCCCATTCCCTAATATCAACTTGGTGAAATGAGACAATTGTCATGGGTTCTACCTTCTGGCAGTCTGGTGTAGAACTTTGTCCAAAGGGACACCTGCCATGGAATACAGCCATCAGTTCCTGATATGAATGATTACTTTATGTGATTCAACCCAGACCAGATTTTAATATATGGTTCCCAAATAAGAATGACAGCACTGCTCCAGGTTTCATCCATACCTTATAGTTTGCATATGGTGTTAGTTAATCTAGGGCAATGATATACAATCTTAACCTTCTGGGTTTTGGTGAATTTCTTAAAGTAGGACCTCAGAGACATGGGCTTATCCCTAGAGAGATTTACTGACAATTTAATAATCTCACTTACATTGTAGATTCTCTCTTTATGGAGTCAGAGACACTAGTCCACAAGCATCTGAATATTTTCTCCAATATATTTTGAAAGCCTCTAGCATAAAGTCTAAATCTGATCATTGGTTAGGGGTTGTGTCTTACTGTATAGCTAACAAGGGGCCTCATGGTCCAAAGCTGCCAGAAATGGAAATTCTTTGTTTTTGTTTTTGCAAGAAATTTAGATCAAAATTAACTTTCTCTTAACTTGAGATTTTAATGACTACAAAAACTGTAGTTGGTTCACTGACAAAATCATACATGGAACAAAGTTTTCTCTAAATAATGTAGCATAATATTTATTAGCGCTATTAGTTGCAAACAGTAGCACCATTATTAGAATGTTAGACTTTAAAAAATGATTTCAGAAGCATCTTTCATTTTACTCCTGTCCCTTTTAAATGCTGTTTCTGTTTTTCAAATCCGGACTGTTATTACAACACAATCTATATTACAAAAGCATGGGGGAGATTTTAAATAATACAATTCAAAATGAGCTACTTAAGCAGCAGTACTCACACTAAAGGTTTTGTTTTGGGATATAGAATATAAAACTATTTCCTCAAGATATTTTGTGTTTGGCATAAAATATTAAAAATATCTCATTTCCAAGAGATCTGGTGGGAGTTTATGACAGATGTGTTATTTCTTCATTTTTTTTTGCAGGATTATTGTGTCTAATTAGCACCAATGATTTACCCATGACAGTATGAACTTCTTGAGAGGAAAGAAAAGTAGAACATCTTTGGAGGAAAAAAAAAACAAGCTGAGCAAAGATAGAAGAAAGTGCCGTTTTTTGGTGTTTTACAACAAATATCCACAAGTAGCCTTCTGAGAGTTGCCTTATTTATGCACCACCATCTGATTCTTTCTATTGCCTTTAGCACTACAAAACATAGACCACCATGTTCCAAAGCATTCTCCAGGTGTGTGGAGCAATTGTCACTACTTCCTATTTATACACTCTGCCTAGTAAAAGAAGACAAATTACTGTAAGTAGGCTAAATGTGATTAAACAAGTCCTCCAAAGTTAAGAGGCTACATGGCTAAGGGTCATTATTATGAATGACCTCTTTTTGCCCAGACCAATATTGTAAATGGTTCCAAAATGAAATTCTTAATGTCCTGGTTGCTGTCTCAGATATGGAGTCCAATTTACTTCACATGGTTTTTAATTTCAGAAGAGAAAAAAATTTCAAACATATGCTCACAGAGGAAATGTGCCCCCTTTATCCTGATAAATATTTTCAAGTATTCAGTATTCTGTGGTACCCTAATAATGTATTCAATTGTGCCAAAATATATTTGGCATAAACTGAGAACAATACGACACAAATTTCTCTTCTTAAAGAATCTCATCAGAAATGCTGAAGAGATGTAGGCACAATCGCAATTAAGGTAAGAAAGGAGATTGTATCCCAGTGAATGCTAAAATAATCTGAATCAAATAAAAAGTTGAAATTTGTTAACTTTTAATTAAAACATCTACACTGCTTCTTTCACCTGATTGTAGCCCCATATGGCAAGGTCAGCCCTTTCAGTGAACAAACAGCTCAGTCGCCTCCAGTGTAGCTGTTATCTTCCTCAACAAGGGGAGACATTTGGCACAGCCTAAAGCTGGGGCATGAACCCTGGCTAAGCTTAAGACATTTATCTGACAGCATCAGCTGACACTCCACAAACACATTTGCTCTCCATGACCCCAGAGCATTTGTGATTAATCAAAAATGTATCTTGGATCTTGAGAACAAGCTACAAGCAGGCACACACAAAAAAAGAATATGCTCTCGATCTCGCTTATCGACTCAAGAGGTATATTGAATTTAGAAATAGCAAATAGAATAAAATGATCAATATGTTCTCACTTGTCCATGGAAGAGCAAACTTTATCCCTCAAGCAAAAAACATTGATCATGTAAATATTTTTGAGCTGCTTTCAAACTAAAAAATGCAAAAAGCACATGGCCTGTGTTGGGGGACAGGACTGCCAAGAGGGGCTCATGCTTTTACTTGTTTAAAAAAAAAGTCCACATACAGCTTCAAGATGGGAAGTGGAAGCACAAGCTAATGTGGAAAATGGGTGCTGCTGAATCTCATTTTGATTACTCCTTGCCAAGTTGTTCTTAATAAAACATTATAAGGGAGACTTTAAAACTTAATGAAGGTACATAATCTGCAGCAGAGAAAGCTCCCTGTCTTAATTCAAATGAGACATAGTTAGAACATATCCCCCCCATACTGTTTACAATTTATAATTTATGTCTCTTGGTTCAAGTATGCTATTTTCTGCAGTCAACTGCTAAGTGAGATGATTAGCATGTGAATATTGTAAAATTCTGCTTTCCAACTCGAGCAGAGCAGCATAATATAGGACATTCCATGTTCATTTGTAATTTCCACTCTCTAATAACAATACTGAACTCTAATTTAAGAATGTAATAGGAAACCAAAGTCATGTGCCCCACCCATGATAATAGGAAAATGATTGTTATTACAACAACTTTCCACAATTGCACTTATTAAATCCCATTCGTTCCTGATTACCTACTGGTTAGGTTACAGACTTTCATGATAATCCAGCACTATCATTTTACTAAGGAAAAAGCGACATGCTCTGGTCCCTGTTGGCATGGCAAACAAACTTTCATAGCATGCGCTCACTCTATAAAATGGTGGTACTAATTAGAAGATATAAACTCACGCTGAGACATGATATGAATTGGCTTTATGTATCTACTAAGCTCACAGCAGTGCTAGATTTATACTGTTGCTTCCTTAAACTAATGCTGAACAGAAAACTCAACAACTTTTAAATCTGTACAAAAAGAAAGGAAAAGTTACCATGCTTAAAAATAAAAGGAACCCTCACGTTGTTCAATTTCACTTTCACTCTTAAACCATTTCCTGTTGCATAGCGTGCTACTCTCCCATATGTTTACCTTACTTAGATTCTTAAAACATGAATTGTAAGCACTAGACATCACAGCTGTATGTTTTGACATCCATGGTGAAAATGAGCAGAAAATCTAACTGTTCCATATCAAGAAGTATTTTTACTAGTGCTAATGTGCCTTAAATACCTTGTTCCACAGATGAGTGGCCTGGCACCTGCTGCATGAGAAATAGCCAATTACTGTTCAGTGTCTCTAATTTTCTGATTCAATTAGCATGCTTCAGAGCTTTCCAGTTTAATTGCAAACTACTTCACAGTTAGCTCTCTGATTAATCATTGCCCATCTGCAAGCCATCGGAAAACTTAGTGGAACAAATTTGTGTACTTTGGAATGCTGGGAGCTTAGCAAATCAAACTTGTTTTGGTATATAAAGCTTTAATTTTGTTTGCCCTTTTCAGCTGCACTTGTAAGAAGCTCTGTACTGATTAAACAGGAAGTCCGGACAATAATATGCTACATTATGCATATAATTACTGTAAATACGGCTGAGATTGTAGAAACATCATTTAAGGTTAGGCACTAACATGTATGGAGTAGGGGTCAAGAAAACACATTTGGAATCAATTTCTTTCCATTATGACCAAATACAAGTATCATGGGGGGTGGCGGGTGGAATGGTGATATACAGTGATGTCATTCTAGCACCTGTTCCCCCAAAGGCATTTTCAAATCTTTCCTATTTTCATGTACATTTTCCTTTTTTTGTATTTAATTAGTAGAGTACTAACTTTTAGAAGCTCTATTTACAAAACATACATTACAGATTTTTAAAGAACATGAATTTCACAATGGTTTCATGCTATTTTCATAGCTTTCTTGATGTCCCACTGGAAGTATGGTTCTGAATGTTAGACCTCTAAAAAAGTCATTGCTATGCTTTTAAAGATGAACTTTTAGACTCTCAACATGCCACCATTTGAGGATAATGAAAAATTTTAGTGTTTATATGAATGGCAGTGAAGTGTAAAAGATAGAGAGATGACCTTAAGATCATGAATACCTGGGTTCAAGTCTCTCTTCTGATACCTACCAGCTTTGTGATTCTGGACAAGTTACTTGATCTCTTAATATCCTAGCAACTTTACAAATTGCAGAGAAGTTAATGACTTACATTGGTAGAGGGAATTTCCTCATCTGGGAGTTTCTTGTTCCAATGAAATTACAGTTCCATTCCCTATACCAGTGATGGGCAAACTACAGCCTGCAGGCCAGATGGGACTCGTTGAAATGTTCTATCCGGCTGGATGACATTATTCCTAATCTGACGAATACAATGAGTAGGATACAATACAATGAAACTTCAAAAGAGTTGCCTTAGAAACAGACTGACAGATGAGCATTTCCTTTACTTTGGCCCCCTCTTTAAAAAGTTTGCCCATCACTAGCCTATACTGTTTATATATCTAATGAGCATAGGCTGGATCCATGCCAGTCACACTATAAAAGGGACTCTTTATTGAATATGGAATTGGGAAAAATGATCTCTAAGATCCTTTTCAACTAAGAGATTCTATGATTTTTTCTATTTGGCAAAAATATCAAATTATTTTTCTTTCATTAGCATTTATAGGGGGGAATCTTGTTTAATTAATTTCAAGGCCATGAGGCCTGATTTTTTTCTATGTTAGGTTATGGTGGAACTGTCAGTTTTTCTTCCATAACCCCACAAGAACAGCATTATCTTGTGATGTGGTTGACACATCACAACCCTATAAATGGCTGTCTAAAAGGGTAACGTATAATGTAGAGGGCTATGTGCTTGGATAAAAATGATCTGTAATGGCTTTTGCTGAAAAAAAATTATGAAAATGCTGAGACTTTTTTTTGGCTAAGCTTCTCAGAGTAACACAGAAATAGCTAAACTGCACAGCTAGTAGATTTTAAAATAACAGTAAAAAAGGAAGAATGGTGATTGCAAAACAAAAGGAAAGGGGGAAATGTTTGCTCCCTTTTTATGCTTTTTAATTTTTAAAAACATTTTATTTATTTTCTATATTTTACTTGTCCACAAGTCTAAGAAAAAATCAACTGATAATGTGATTATGCCTAACAAAGTAAATCTCATTCCACACCTGTAGTCACCTACTTATTTATTAAGTTGGAGAGATATGTTTCATTATCTGCTCTTTGAGACTGGGGTTGGTTATTACAAGACATATTTCAACTGCTTTTTAGTGTTATTTTTATTTATATTATTGTAGTCATCATGTACAATGCTTTCCTGATTCTGTGCTTCATTCTGCATCTGTTCAAACAAGGATTCTCACATTCCTATACATTCTTCTAAAAATATTTTTATGGCACAATAATACTTTATCATAGTCATACAGTACAATTTATTCAGCGTTTCTCAATTGTCAATTGGTTGAGAAACCAGTTCACTATTTCCAATTTTTTTCCTACACAAAAAGTGCTACTATGGGTATTTTGATCTGTATGAGGAACGTCTTTGACCTTCTTAGAGTATATGACTAGTAGGAGGATGATTCTTAGGTCAAAAGGCATGAATAGTTTAGTAACTTTTCTCACAGAATTCCAAATTATTTTCTAGAATAGTTGGCCCAGTTCACCACTCCACCAGTGGTATGTTAATGTGCTTGCCTTCCCATATAGTCCATAAAACATTACATCTATCTTTGATCATCTTTGTCACTTTAAGGGACATGAGGCAAAATTCAGTTACTTTAATTTTTATTTTTCTTCTACTTAATTATTTGGTACAATCTCTCATATAAGTATTGATAGTTTGACAACCCCCTCACCCCTCCCTTCTCTACTGTTTTTGAAGATGGCCAGGGTCAAAATATGGGAAAATATAATGGCTTTCTTATTTTCTGACCTACAAGGGTAGACACTCATGAGGCCAAGACTTTACAAAAACTAATATCACTCACTCTGTTTCCATTAAGGACAATGAAACTCAAGTGGACTGACTACAGGCCTCTCCATCCCTGTGTAGGCAGTGGGTATGAGGAATGCTGAAAAGGTGTAATCAGATCACTGCAACTCAGACCAGTGGGCAGGCATGCTGCTGCATTCTGTAGCCTTCTGTACTGGCTGCTAAGGGCAGGGAAGAACTACCAGCATTCCTACTAAGATCCAATTACAATATCATGAAGTTTTGTGGGCAATTGGGCCCAAGAGGCTGTTGTGAGGTCATAGGATAAATCAAGGGACAGCTTGCTCAAGTCTAGGTAATGAAAATAACATTTTTACATCACACCTGGGGCAGGTCTCTCTGTGGAAAATACACAGTTAATGATGTTATTCTTTGTTTGGGAGAAAAGGGACTAACACTCCTCTCCCAATCTACTACCAACAGAACTTCATATGATTAGAGATGAGTGATTAAATGCCTACCCTTTAAAGAAACAACACGAATTGCCTCCAAATGAAATTTATTTGAAGCTATATCAGACTAGGCCTTGACTTTTCTCACTACAAGTTTCATTTCTGGCTCACTATGTACCCAAATGTTAGTTTGCCTCAGAAGCAATAATTGAATAGGGATAAGGTATACTAAATGAAAATCATTGGAAAGTACATTGAAAATAAAGAACTCAAGCGGTTTTGGGGAAGGCATTTAACTTGGGTTATGGGGTCTTCCCAGAATAATTCTTTCTCGACATAAAAAGACTGATATGTGCTCTGGAAGGTTGGCAGCCAGTGTGGTATTAAATCTTACCTATCTGTCTAAAGCCCGGACCCTAATATAAATAACCCTATACTGACCCAAAACACCCCCCTTTTAGTGGCAATAGAAGGTAGTGGGTTTGGGCAGTTAGGCAGGACAGGGCCCAAGAAAAGGTCCTGGATCCAGAAGGACCTCAGACTAAATCTTATTGACAGATGGCCCAGATGAATTCAGGATCATATCAGGAACTATGTAGATATCAATCAGGTAGCAGGGAAGCAGGATAACAGAGCAGCAAGACAGAAACAGCCAAAGGAAAGTAGCTAGGCCCAAACTCAGAGCAAAGCCCAGCTAAAGGCCCAAATGTCTCTCTCCAACAGCCCCACTCTCTCCACAGGATTCCAGAATCCTGCACTCTGCTCCCCATGCTTCTACCCTCTGCAAACTTACCCACCTTAACTTTTCCTATAACACTAGAAAGATAAGATTACCAACCACAAAGTCCGGGAAGATGACCAGTTGAGAAGTGATTTTTTTTTTGGAAATGAGAATAGATGGGTAGAGCCTGCAGGGATGATGGGTATCAGTGGGACCCATAAGCAGCTATTATTTGGTAAGCTACAGTAGGATAATCATAAGCATGGAGGGCAGAAGAGTTTCAAAAGCCACACTGAACTGAAGCACAACTTTCAAAGATGCTGCAACCCTGTGTTAGGTTGGTGGGAAACAGTAGCAATGATATCAGTCATAGGTGCATTCACCAGAACTAGAATAGATTTTCCTATATTCTTAGAAACATTAGTTAGCCTCAAACTGCAAGTTAGGGGTATAGCTAAAAATCCAAAGAGAGCCAGCTTTCCTATGCTGCTGAGGGGACTAAATTTTCTCTTCATCACATATTCATACATAGTCCCAATCACAATCGGCAATATCATCTTCCCTTGTAAAGTGTAATTATGAACATTCACATATCCTAATGGAGCTCTTCCAACTTTAAAGATGTGGAATGGAAACCACTAAAAAGTTCATCTAAACTTTTTTTTAAGAAGACAAATGCTGAAACATAGTTCTCTTCTAAAGATAGAGGAATATTTCAAAAGGGAAACAGAAATCACCATCTATTTAAAGTATATGTATTTTGTTGATAAAACACATTTTACTATACATATTTAATGTGTATTTTAATGGATTTAAAGTATATATTACATATATTTTATTATAACGTGTTTTATTGATAACTTAAAATTGTAATTGGTATTGTTGATATTAAATGCTATTAAGTTAAACGTACATCTATGTATGGGATGTGAAATGCCATTGCATGAGAAATGCCCTATTTGTACATCAAAAGAAACAGAAATCTTTGATAACCCATCCTTTCATTTATGCTGCACATAAATTACACACTATAAATATGAAAATTTCAATACATTGATAGTGGCTAGGTCTCATTAAGGTATTACTCTTTAGTATCTTTGTTCAATTTTCTACTTGCATATAAGAATGGATAGTTTCTAACTGACATGATGAGATATGAACTATTTTACAATTTAGAAAAATCACTTGGATTTTAAAATTTATACAATCTGGTAAAAATATATATATTTTCCACTTTAAAACCATTTTCTTGTGCACTAACACCACAAAAATAACCTGAGTTTAAAATAGTGAATTTCACATATGGCTAGTTCACAGTGAGATAAAGTTGTAAATGAGGGGAATATGTGAGGAAAACATAAAAAGGCTTAAGTGCACATGCAATTAAAATATGATGTTACATGATGTATATGTCTATTGAGTCCCCCCCCACCAAAATTTCCAAGCAAAGAGGCTTAATATCTCACAATGTAAATTCAGTTTCACATGTTACATATGGCATTTGTGACTACATATTTAATTTGAGTATGCAAGTCTCAATTTAGAGGAAGTGTAATGTGGGTGAGCAGATAGCATGAGAATCTAACCTTTTGCATTTCTTGACTTTTTTTTAGACTAACGGTAGTTTATATTAGCTTTTATATAGTTTCTGTACCTTTGATTTTCAGTCTTCAAATGTCATAAAAATCCAGAAGCTCAGTTCTCACAGAAGGTGATTTTTTAACCATGAGCTATTTATCCCATGAAAATAAAACTTTATGATCTTATGGCAACTGGAACTTTCACATTTATGATTTTTAATTTGTAATCCTAATATTGCATAAACATATTTCTTGCACTTTTAAAACTGCCAGAATTTCTAAAAGATATGGAAAGAGGAGAAAAAATGGAAAAGTCTTACACCCAAATATTTCAGAAATACAAATGCAAATATACAAGTACTATCACAGCATCCCATATACTTGAAAGCAGTCCCTCTCTTAACCAAGTCGGTCAAAAATAATTTATTATGTATTTACTATGTTCTAGTCATAGCTAAGTGCTAGAGATACAAATAGAAGCAGAATAAGAGACAGTGTTTGCCCTCAAGGAGCTTATATTCTAAGGAGTAAAAACAATTTATAAAAAGAAGTCTGAAATGAAAGGGGTGAAAAAGAATAAAGAAATACCCAGTCCCTAGGCATTGTAGAAAAAGCCCAAGTACAGAGTCAGGAGGATAGCCTGGAGAGGATTATCTTTGTGATTTTAAAGAGCTTAATTGTACAATTATTTCTTGATTGTCCATGGTAATGCAAAGGATTTTGTAGGTCAAAAGATGGAAGTTTTTAACTGATTTGTCCAAGGTAAGAAATGAGCAAAGTAGACATTAGAACTCATCTGCTGGCTCCTGTTTACATGTTTAGTGAAAATTTGTTCAACAGCATTTGAAAAGGTATCTTTACTATGAGCTAATGTATTTAAATTAATGGTAGAAAAGAATGGTACGTGAAATCTAGCAATATTTATAATCTTATATGTGGGTGTCAAAATTGTCAGATAAAACTACAAAAGTTACTCTTTTTGTACTCTCTATTATTGTTTTAGACCATAAGCAATTAGGCACTTAATATACTTACTATACATAGTCATATGTGTTTTTGTATACTTAATATACAGATCACTTTGATCTTATACAGGGAAAAGGGAAAAACTTGGTGAAATGTTATCAATCATTGATAAAGAATATGAAATATTTATAAAATTAACTTCAAGTAGATATAGTCCTAGTTAATCACTGTTTAAAACTTTTTTTTTCTCCTCGACAAAGTTAAAGAAACTTTAGGAAAACATTCTGGAATAGTTAGAACCCATTTTAAGGTAGAATATATATTTTGATTATTAAAACTTCAAAATTATTTAAGCTCTTAATGAATGATTTTTTTTAATTTTAGAAAAGGGGTTAAAATTTACCTATACCACTATGATCATGCTTAGGAGACAAGTTAACTTGAAGGAAAAGTTTAAATAAAAAAGAAGTGTGCTTGCTTTTCTGACCTATGCATAGGAACTTTAAAAATTCAAAACCCTTGAAGAGAAAACATTGTGCTAGAATTTAGTTTCTCTTGACAAATGTGGTAAATAGAGATTGCCGTTCAGGTGATGTTGGAAGGCATCCTATTGCAGAGCTGAGCCTGGCAGGTTTCCATACTGGAAAGGCTTCAACTACTCTTAGTAATAGACTGAATTTGCTTTATAAGGACCAACCTAGCTAAATGTTAGAGATTTATAATCAGTAAATTGGCTCTTGCCATACAAAACAAAAAAAATATCAAAATGACCCTTAGTTTTGGTGTAGCCTTATTATGCTTCTTCCGTGATGGTAGTGTAATAGCAGAAATGGAGGAAGAAGACACTATGATTAACACAATTTATATCATTCATAAATATTATCTTACCTAGATAAATTCTAAATGTAAAATCTTTGTCAAATGGCCATCACATTTCCATAATAGTGTAAGAACTAGACCACATTAATATTGACATTCTAGAGATAAATGAAACTAGAGGACAAAAAGAAGTAGCAGTTAAATAAAAGGGTAGTTCACAGGTTCTGGTTAGAGACTCAAATAAAAGGGTTGGTTTCATCATGTGCTAAAAAACAATATAACATATTTCATGGAACACTTGGTCACCTCTTTTTATAATAATAATAAAAATCAGCCATGAAGATAATGACAATTTATGCACCAACATCAGTTGAAGGGATGAACACTTGGAGAAACCCTATGAAGAGGTTGACTCCAAACTAAATCAATATATTATATACTTTGGTTCTTGGGGATTTTAATGTGAAGGTAGGTACAGCGTGAAATGGTGAAAAGTATGTTGGAAGTTTAAGAAGAAAGGTCAAAGGCTTATGGAGTACTCAGACACTTTGTAACTTTTATGATATTTTCTTAAAGAGGAGATGAATAGGGTCAGATATGTGATCACCAAACAAATTACACAAAAACCCAAAACAAAATAACAAAAAAACATCCCAAGAAATCAACTCTAAACAGGCAGAAAACTACTTGTTACTGATGGAGTCATTTTAAAATAACCAGCTTTATGGAGAATCAGAAACAGAACTGTATGCAGAATCAGCCTATGTGTAATGAAATAATGACTTTGTAATTGCCAAGGTCAAAATCAACACTCAATTAGAAGGATAAAGATGAAAAGACATGAAGAAAATCCTCAAAAGTTTTAAACCGACTTAGTCAAACAAGCTATCCAAGCCAAAAAATGGGAAATGGAAAAAAAAGACAAAGATATTGAGTTTCATTATTACTATATCCTGCAAAGATCTAAAGGAAACAAAGTAGTTGCTATAATGAAGAGGCCAGAAGACTCCAGAAACCACCTTACACAGAAAATACTCAATTGCCTTGCCAACAAGAGTTGTGGAAACTAAGTGCACCAATACTCTGGTGGAATATCATGAGGAATACTAACTACCTCTTACATCAACAAATAATAAAGAGCAAATCCATGGAAAGCTGGGTTTGAGGTACAGCTAAATTTCATTATCTGAAGGGGTTTATTAGAGAAACTAGGAGTACAAATAGACAATTTTTATAAAAATCTTTTTATGACAAACTACTACATTTTCACTCTAATAATAATCTGCACCCACAATCTATAAGCTCCTGCCCAGACTGTATTAAAAAAAGCAGAAAACTACTAAGGAAAATTAAGACCATTCTTCCTAAAGCCATTCTAACTTGAGAATTAGTCTAGGTTTTGTAGATCCTAAGGCTTGGCTCAGCCAAAAACTGTTCCTGATGTACTAACTGAAGAAAAAGAAATGAAACTTAAAACAATGTATGGAAGAATAGCAGATCAAGTATACACCGAGAAAACCTGGGCTAGCAGACACATCTTTAAAACATAGAGAAAAAGTTAGCATTAAGAAATGATTCCATTTTGTGGAAAATATCAGAAGATGGAAAAATAGCAATAGAAAGTAGATCTTTCAGTTACTACAAATCTAGTTGCCTACTTTATTGTTTCAATAACATCTTTGTGAAAATGATTTTTACATAAATCAAGGGTGTCTTTCACAAAAAATTTGAAAAAGAAACAGGCTTTAAGAATGATTTTCAATAGTGCATACCATAGTATAGAAAGAAGGAATTAGTAGATTTTTATGTGTAGAAAATAAGTAGATTTTTATGTAGACAGATAAGGTGAACAAAGGATCTCTCTTGCCTGCCTGTTTCCACTTTAGTAGTGACCTCAATATGAATCCAACCAGCAGAATCAATTACAACATCTGCTCCATCAGGTGGTCACAGTGACCTGCCAGTACTCCTTGATTTGCAACAACTGCACATTGCATCTTTGTGATTTTCTAGGTTGTATGTTCCTGGTCCCACATGTTCACTACATGTGTGTCCCTTCTGGAATCTATATATGTCCACTCCACATGTATCCATCCCCCACTGGTAATGTGGTAATCTGTGAGAAACATCCAACAAATAAACAATCAATATTTATAAATATCCTTATATATGTGGGGGTAATATGTCACTTATTTTGCTGTTTGATAAATCTTTTGCTCTTAACTACATCAAAATTTAACAACTGTTAACACATTTGTCTTGCTTGTCTGTTTTCTTCTATACTTTCTTCTACTCTCTTTTATCTATTTTAAAAATATTTCCCTGATTCTTCTGCTTTTTTTTTCTTCATTATTACTATGCATCAACTTTTCCCCTTTTCCCCTAAGTAGGGGTCATCACTTAAATAAATATAGCCTGGTGTTAAGTGATGGAGAGAGAAATATAAAGGAAAAAACTCCCTACTCACAATGGGCTTATTGGTTGCATCTGAAAATGTATGTCTCATTTTGTTTCTCTAGTCTCTATTTTCTTTATTAAGAGCTTGGTAGCATATTTCAACAACTGTCTTCTGAAGTCATGATCAGTCATTGGATTTATCAGTCTTTCAAAGTTGTATTTCTTTATAATCATCATTGTATGAACTAGTTAGGTTTTGTTATTTAATTCTTTATCAATACATGCAAGTCTTCAAGGTTTCCCTGGACATACCATTTCTGGCAGCATTCCATTCCATTCACTTAACTTGTTTTCATCATTCCTGAATTGATAGGCAGCCACTTTTCCCTACTGTTATAACAAAGCATGCTGCTATAAATAGGATTGTAAATATAGGTTGTTTTTTTCCTTATATCTTTACCTCTTTGGGGCATATGTCCAGTTAATAGTATCACTAGGTCCAAGGGCATACAATTTAGTGAATTTTGAAGAATACTTTATATTGTTTTACTGACTAGTTGGACCAATTTACAGTTTACTAACTCAAAAGTATATTAAGTGTAGTGGTATAAAATTCAAATAGAAACCTGAGGGTTGCATATTGACTTAGAAAACCAAAAATTAACATTATCTATGTTGTATTAATTTTTATTTTGTTAAAGATTTTCCAATTACATAGTACTCCATTTTACTCATCAGTGATACCTCTCTGCATTAGTGTTTGTCCACCCATAACTCCTCCAAAAATTGCCATTTTCCTTTTTTTGTCATTTTGGTCAATTTGATGGCTGTGAAATAGAATATTAGAATTGTTTTAATTTGCCTTTCTGTTATTTGGTATTTTGGAACATTTTTTCATGTGGTTGTTTCATATAGCTTGCCTTTCTCTTTTTGAAAAATTTCTGTTCATACACTTTGATGACATCTATTGGAAAATCATTGGTTTTATATATTTATATAAATTCTTTTATATATTTTTGTTCCTTAAGGAGTGTGGGATTATGAAGGGTCACTTGTCCCCTCTCTATTAGACTCTAATCACTTAATTTATTATTTAGTTCTTTCTAATTGCTCAAATATATTGAACTTTCTAGGTTTCATTTGTCTTGTTTTTACATTTCAAAGACTCTTCCTAGCTCTGGTATTTCCATAAGGAATGTTTGAAAATTCTATATTTTAATAAAAGTTAATTTCCCCCTCCCATATAGATTTACTCAGTTTTCCCAGAACACATTATTTCTGGTTATAAGGTTTTTTCTTTGTGCTATTTGGTATACTATATTCCAAGGTTTCCTTTCCTTTATATCAGTTGTAGCATTTGTGATCCCGAACGTGATTCATTTGGTCTTGAACACTTTCTTTCTTGGCTCCTTATAATAACTTTTTCTCCTTTGAATAATAATATTTAGGTTATAATATTTCTTGGTGTTTTCAATTTGGAGTTTCTTTCAGGAAGTAATCATTGTTTTTCTATTTTTACTTTGCCTTCTAGTTCTAATAATTTTAGGCAATTTCTTTTATGATATGTTGAAATATAATATTAATATCTCTGGATTGGTAATAGTTTTCAGGGATTTTGAAGATTTTAAAATTCTTTCTCCTTATCCTTTTTTCCTGGTCACTTTTTTATTGTAGCTACTTCACATTCTCTGTCTTCCTGAGAGTTCACTTTGAGTCATGTTTTTAACCTTTTATTCTAATTTGTTTGTTTTCTTTCCAATTTTGTCTTTAAGAGCCTTTAGGTCATTTTTTATTTCTAGGTTCATTTCTTCCATCTACTCTTAGAATGCATGGGACCAAGCCACTATTTTTTCTCATATCCTTCTTGAACTTATTGTGATTATTTTCTTTTTCAAGGTTTTACCTCTTAAGTTTCTTTTAACCCACAATATTTTTTCACTATGTGCGCAGTTCTCTTCTATTTCTTCTGCACCTTAAATTCCTGGATTGGGACGTTGTATCACGGCCAGGCTCTGCTCTTCTCTTTCACTCTTAGAGGGGCTGGCTAGGTCATGATTCTATTACCTCCCTAGAAGGGATACTGTGCTGTTGCTGCTGCCATAGTTCTGGATAGAGTAGCTGGTTCCTGGTCCCTCTCTTGTATCCATGGCTTGATAAAGGGAGCTATGACCATGTCTAATACTTTGCCTTAATATCTGACCTTGGCCTCCATATCTGGTGGTCCCATATGAGCAGTGATCTCTGCCCTTTCTCCTTCTTCTTGGTAGACATATGCTGGGAGCTGGTTTTGTTTCCAATTGTGGCTTTGACAGGATCCTGAAGACTGGGCTGATTTCAAGGATTCTGAAGCAAGCACACACTGACCATAATTTATTTGTCTCTTCAAGTTTAACTCCTAGGACCTTTCTTTGTTGCTTCCATCTCTGACATTCTAGCAAATCTATGAATCTCCTCATCACTACTGTTACACAAGAAGCTTCATAATGATTATTCCATTCTAAGTAATGAAGAATTAATCAAGAAAATCTAGCTCCTTAGATCCTTCTGTTCTTTAGCAAGTGGGACCGAGAATCTTAAAGAAAATTAATAAAGCTGAAAGTATTAGTAGATAATGCCCTATGTATTAAAAATGTTTTCATCCCCTTTTCTCTTTTGTTCCCAATACTCCAAATTTTCAAGAGTAATGATAGCTATAGAATTCATTATTTTGTGTCAAACTTATGGTGTTGTTCCTCACTGCATTTAGTTGAGTTGGTCTTCAGAGAGCACACAGTTTGCTCCCAGGAATTTATTTTATGGCTTTAAGCTTGAATCTGCCAGAGCTGACTATCCATTAACATACAATTTTTGAGAACCTAGAGTTACCCTAGGTACCTTTATAAAATATTAGAGTAAGACTAGGTGAGGATGAAGTAGGGAATGTGTGTGTTAGACTAGATAGACAGAGGAATAATTTACTAAATATTTAATGTGGGGGCAGCTAGAATGGATTGAAAGCCAGGCCTAGAGAAGGGTGGTCCCAGGTTCATATCTAGCCTCAGATACTTTTTAGCTGTGTGACCCTGGGAAAGTCACTTAACCCCCATTGCCTAGCCTTTACTGCTCTTCTGTAGTACACAGTATTGATTTTAAGATGGAAGGTAAGAGTTAAAAAAAAAAACATTTACTGTGTGTACATTCATTACTTAACCAACATTTAACACTACTTAGTGGCCAATTAACTAGTAAATTGTAGAATACTGTGCCTTAAACTAAAGCAGTTATTTTTGTATTCCTATGAAAAGCCTGATATATTTATTTCCATGCAAGATACAGATTTTTCATTATTTCCTATTTTACTAAAACACTATATTCCTATCTTTACCATCAACCATATATTATTTCCTGCTTAAAACTAGCATTTTTATGTCATTCCTATCTCCCCAAGCACAGTATACATTAATACCTTACTTAATAATAATAAATCCCAAAGAGCTTTATTATTATTATTTGTGTTTAACTGTTATTTTAAAAATTAAAAAATAAGCAGAAAATTTATTTGAGTAATGGTCTTTTATACATGAATAAAAGAAAAAATGAATTGAATGAAAAGGCATTTATTCAGTGTTTAATATGTGCAAAGGACTGTACTCAAACATTATACTTCGTTTTTTTTTAATGTTTAAAAAATGCAGCTTAAGGGAAGCTCTTTTTTACTCAGATCGTATATACTGATTGCTATCTTATTCACTAGCATTCTTGAAAAGGAGACATCTACTTGGAGCATCCTATTCCCAGGCATCTTGTGGCCTCTGTGTTAGCTCAGATAGGCAGATAAATCCTTTGCATGGGCTTAGCCTTGTGTTAAAAAAAGAGAGGAGGAAGAAGATTTGAAGCTATGAACCAAAAACAAAAGTAAAAAACCTGGTGAGTTCCATTATCAACAGTAGAGACACTGTTCAATAATACCCCAGTTTCCTGAATGGTAGTTACTGATTTTTTTCTGAAAAAATAAAATCTGTTAATATTTGAACACCATATAAAAAGATATGGTCTGATTTTTCTTAGAATTCAAATGAGAGTATTTTCTTGATAATATAAATATTGGGAAAGATTTTTGCATATTACTTGAGACTAATATGAGTAACATTACAATTGTGATATTAATTTTAGATATTACTTGGGAATGAAATTAACAACATTTATCAAAGTGGCCCATGTTCTGCCCAAACTGCACCTTCAATCTGCTTTTGAGCCCCCCACATTACCCCAAGCAGTGGAGGGAGGAAGTGCCCTGAATCAAGCTGCTGGGCAGAGGGACAGAGCATGTGAAAATTGTCTTCAGACATGGTGGAAAGGGGAATGGGGAAGCCCCATCCCACATGCTGGGGCATGCATGGCATGCCTTTGCCAACATGGATCTATAGTGTTTTACTTTTTTCTCTTGCTTCTACCTTTCCTTGTATTGGTTTCATAATTATTAATTCAATATTGAGCAGGAACATGAAATGGTGGAAGAAGCAAAGGCCTAAGACACAGAAAAACCTGGATTGAAGTCACTCTTTAAGATTATAAATTGAAAACTATAAGTTTATGGGTATTGGTAATGGGAGCTTTCCAGTTTTACACTTTCTTATGCCAATGGAATCATAGTTTGGTCCAAAAAATATCATTATCACATGCAAAATAATTGAGTCTACATAGGGTGAAAAGGGTTTTACTCCCTTCCTGTCTTTATGGAGCTTAAAGGAAAAAATCAACAGGCAGAAATACTATATTGACAAAGAAATTGGTAAATATACCCATGTTGGGGAGCTAGGAGGATTGGTCAAATGATAAATAAAGTAAGCACATTAGTACTTCTATTAGAAAGTCAGGCTATGCGTTAGATTCTTGATCTTAATGATCTCTTGATGTATGGGTGTATCATATGTTGGACTCCCTGACTGATTTAAATCCATGTCTTTTAAACTCTAAATCCAGTATCCCTTTTGCTCTGATAATTCCCCCCCCTCTGTTCTGTTGTCCTGACATCTTGCGGTCTCCTTTCCATGGAAGAACAGATCTCTGGACTTTCATTCACTTTCTGGCTATTACGGAGATGGATCTCTACTCTTTGCCTCCTCTTTGGACACCTGCCTTAGTCTTCTTGTGAGTGGATTATCTGGTCCTTCTGTATTCTTACTAGCAATTTTCTTGAACTTTTATCTATGGACAGATTCCTAGTCCTCTTCCTTTAGTACCACTCTTTTAATCATTCTTCCTAACTGTTGTCCAACAGTTGATTCATCTGATCTGCCTGATAATCTGACCAGTGAATTTTTGTGTTCCACCTCAGTTGTGTAATATGTAGCATTTATCATTTCAAATTATTTGCTAACACAAAAAGATATATGGTAACATTACCAAGGATAATAAGGTACAATATAACATTGTGGGTGGTATTACATTTCTTAGGAAAGACACTGAAGGGAAAGGGAAGATGTCTAATGCACTGGATAGATTCACTAAGGAAGATTTATGAAAGGACATGAACAAAAAGGACCCAATATCAGAAGGAGGACATGAATAAGACCTTGGATCCATTTAACTATCAAAGCACATTTATAGTTGACTTCATCTTCTATTCTTCTTTATTGCTCACATAAAGGGATTCTTGAATGTTGCACAGCTTTGTCTAGTATTCTCATGATGAATTAAGATAATGGACCTTCTAAGAGAAAATTTTAATCATAATTTTAAAAGTTTTAAAAAATAATTCAGTGAGCTAATTAATGAATGACAATATTTCTCAAGGCCTCAGCATCCCATGTTTTCCCTGGAAGCCACTGAAATAACTTTTTTTCCTACTGAATTACCCACAACTGTGACACATTAAAAATTAACTTTTTATTAAAATAAAAACCCCCACTAAGATGGCAGAATGAAGCATATTCTAATATAGTTGTTTAAATTCTTATTAATTAAAACTGAACCAGAAAGCTAGCAATGTATCTTATGAAAAGCACATATCCAATTTCTTTCTTTTCTTTTTTTGGGGTGAAGTGTCACGAAATCTATGATTTCCTTGATATAGGTAATTTCCAGTGAGGAAACTTTCCTTACAAATACAGACTGACACTTGTTTTGCAACTTAACTCAGATTGTTCCCTAGTGCACTTATGGCTTGCCCAGAGGTAAGAATTGAATGTAGATCTACCTAGATTTTCCTGTTTCCAAGGTCAGCACTCTAACCACTATACCAGTAGTCTTCCACATGACCCCACAGGACTGCTAGTCTTATTGCTAGCTGGCTCCTGTACCCATTGTTGGGGAGAACACCTCTTGTGAAGAAGAGGCCCATCACAAACACCAAATATTGACCAAATGCCACTGATGAACAAGTAAGTCCCAGAGCCTCAGGAATAGTAATGTCCCCTTGACCACCAGTTCAGATCCAAGGAAGCTACCCTTGTGGAGATGTGACTTTTTAATTGCTTCTAAAAGTGTGACAGTCTCAGTTCCTCAGAAACCACATTACCAAAACCCCCCAAAGAAAGTTTTTACCACAGAAGTCCTTGATATTATCCTTAAAAGTAAACTACAGTGGTTCGTTATTGACTTTAGGTTAATGTTAATTCATATTTATTATATATTTTTAATTTATTTTGTGCAAGTTTCATAATGCATGTAATTAACAAATTAGTGGGCATATGTGATTTATAACATATTAGAGCCATATATGCAAAAATATTTTACTTATAGGAAATGTAATAAAAAATGTGGCAATTAATACACTATATTATGTTATCTCCTGATTTCTTTGAAAGAGTTTACTATAAAAATACTTTAACCCTGGCAAGAGTATTTTACAAATCTTAGCTTAGACTTATTTTATAAAATAATTTACATTAAATTTTTAGAATGTCTCTGTGAATGGTTTATGGAAAGCATTATTTTATTTTGTGGAACGGGGAAACAGGCTAAAAAGGTAATATAACTTTTACACGGTCAAACTAACTATGTTATTAGATCTGGAAAAATATCTTTTTCATTCCCATCTCCTATAGTTTACTGGTGATAATGGTTTCAGTGGTCTTTCGCTTGGCAGATGCAGAATTAAAGTCTTTAACTTAAGCTAACAATATTAAAATAATTTCAACTTTTATGTGCAGTTAATTTCAACAAAATTTTTATTCAGAGTTACTAAAGTTCGGATTTTTTTGATGCTAAAAAAGAAACCAAAAAGTCAAGGCCAAGACATAAATAAATAAATCCACCTTAAATTAAATGGTGCTTCATTTATTTTCTTTTGGGGGGCACTTTTCTTATTTTGGCTGTTAAATGTGTCATTGAAACTCTGGGAGTCTTTAGTTCTCCATTTCTACTGGTCACAGCAAAGGCACCACACATTTTTTTCTGTTTTGTATAGTACCAAATTTTTTATTTATGCTGAAGATCTATATAAATGAATAAACACATTATCTAATGTCCAGTATTTCTGTAAATGTAGCCAAGTTGTCTTACTTTGAAGGCTTAGTTACTCTTGCTCTCGGGAGACTAACTTAATGAGAAAGAAAACTATTTTGTTTCTTCTGAAGTTGCCAACAGGAATGCCATTTACAATCTGGACCAAATCACAAATCAAATCATTTCCCACAGGCCACCAGACAGCCATCAGATGGTAACAGCTCATAGTCTCTGTATACTCAAGTAGAATTTGTACTGTTGACCTAGAAGAGCCCAAATGAAATCAGTCAGAGGCACATGTGGGTGTGGGTTGCTGAGCCTTTATAAATACAGATTTGGTGTGCTGAAGTCATATGAATGAATTGTTTTCTTCCCTTTTTCACCAGGCCCCAACAGCTCAATTATGGAAGTTCTAAATGGACCCCTATTTGGAGGACTTTTCATCCTACCTGTTGAGAAAAGTCACGTGACGAGGATGAGTGACACCATCTGCTTGTGTCACTGGGTTGCAACTGTTAGAAAGACATAAGCAATAGGAAAAGATATCATAACATGAAAATAAATTGCTAGGGAAGTAGAATCTTATCAGTTTCAAGTCCATGACCATTTTTCTAATAGTATCCATGGCAGCAAGACATCAACGATTTAGCATCAATTTTATAAATATTCATACAACTTATATGGAAATACTTTTTACTGCATAATGTGGTTATTTTCAGGGGTGACCCAACTAACATTAAATAACAATGAAGCATGGTGTCTCATAAATCATTCTGAAGGCTGGGTTCATCACAGACTGACAGGGGGAGCTACAGAATGAGTTAGAGAAATTAGGCTCAGGTGGAAAAAAAATCAAAATAGAGAAGAAATGCAAGAGTTGAGGAGATGAGTTTGGGGGGGGATGTTGGATGTGATGAATAACAAAAGAACTTACATTTGGATAAAAGAAATACAACAAAAACAGACACCAAATCACTGGAATACTAAATGCCTTCAACAGTCAGTGTTACCAGCTGAATTTTATGATCTCACATGGTTAGGGAAGTTATGGCCAATTTTGTACCTCCAAGCAAAATTACACATAAGTAAACAAGATACAAAAAATATATTGAACAAGCTTGTAAAAGTCATGGGTTTTTTCCCCCCTTTAGTTGAGAGAAGGCAACAAAAATATCATTTTTTATTGCCATCTTTAGTTTTTACATCCATCTATTCAGAAAAAAATCCTACTTGAACTCAGTAGAAGCTTTCAAAAAGACTTTTCAAAGATGGAATTGCAAAAATATATAATTTTTGCTTACAAATACTGTAATTCAATTTCTTTTCTGAGACATTCAGAAAATTATCTGGATGTCAAGCATCAATATTGCTGAGTGAAAAGTAGAATTCTTTTTTTATTTGGATAGAATTCTTATTATCTACAATTATAACTAACTTAAAAACAAAAGCAAGTAAACTTTTCTAACAAAAGTTCCCTGATCAAAGGCTGAACAAGCAAGAGAAGTGAAATGTGGCCTTAGATTCATATTGTGGGAATGTGTTTGTGATCTAATTGAGTGCTTGCATACATTATTCCTATGCTTTGAGAACAGAGTACCAATTGTAATTTCTGTACTGAACCAAAATAGCAGAATCTGTCATTTGGTATACTGGAGTATGTGCACATTTGTATCATTATTCATAGAATAATTGTATGCTTCTTTTTAATGTTATTTTGCAACATTTTATTCTTTTAAAAATAGTACGCAAACTATCTTGAGCATGAATTTCAATAACAAAATTAGTCACTGTTTCAGCAGACATTTTCAATACATGCATGCAGATGCTTATGAATATCTGCTTTGATAAAATGTTATTCTAACATGCCTTGTACGTTATTTCACCACAATTTACATCGTTATAATAGGTTATTGATTGATTTTAGGTTTAAGGGACTAAGGTACTATTCAGTAATGACTGTGTGCTACAAGTTTATTGCAAGTGCCCAAGGTTCATTCACCCCAAGCAATTTAGTCAATAACCAATTTTTATACTTCTATCTCCTTCAAAATTCCAAACCAATAATCCTTCCTGTTTTTTTTAATTATTTCAGTATCAGACTAACATTTCCCATGGAAATCAATATGGGTGCGATCCATTAGCCAAAAATCTGCAGCACTGCAATGCAAACATATTAAAAATATTGATCTTGCGAGCTACTGATGTTTTGATTGACTTTAATGTTTGTAAGCAGCAATAACAGAATTTCAATGACTGAAACAAACTTTTGATTAAAATTATAGATTTTGGGGGGGAAATTTGCTATTTTACTGTTTTAAAGCATATCACATGGTTTACTTGCCTGCCATAAATGAGCACAGTGGTATATACTTATCCAATTCCTTATTTGTAAATATTTTAGTCTATCATAGCTTACACATTTTTTAATCTACTTTGAACCACCCTGACATTTCAATTCTCCTTCTCATTACATTTTGCAGGGAAGCAGGAGGCAATTCTTGACTGAGAGTATCAGGAACTGAGGGTTCTAATCTTTCTTCTTTAGTAAGGCATTTAACTCTCATCTTAATTTCTTTACATATGAAATTGATATTTTATTTGATTATTAGTTCATATACATACACATGTCATGTCGTAATTTGCGAGCCTATTTAACTAAAGATACTTTAGAAATAATGAATCTAGAAGATGAGAAGGACTTCAGATAGTCTACAAATGAGAATACTGGGGCCCAGAGAAGGGAAGTGATATGTTCAAGACACTTAACTAGATAGAACTTCTGACTTTTCACACAGAGTTCTTGTATCATTTTGTCTTTCCCATCTCATTTCAGTTTTAATCTAGCACCCTTGTGGTTACTAGCAAGTATGAAAATTATGTCTAATTTTAAGTGTATACAAGGGAATTTAGGGGAAAAATAATGGAAATTTTCATGGCAGATGAAGGAAGTTTCTTTAAAAGCTTAACCATATGTATATTTTTCCTTTCCCTGGAAGCTTCTGTCTTCCTAAAAAAAATGCAACCTTCTATAATATACGAGTTGTAATTATTAGTTGGTCCATTTTTATGTCTGGTGAACTTTCACTGAGAAAAACTTCTACAAAATATTAATGGTTTGAACAAATACGGAAATTTAAAGTTAATTTCTTAATAGTTGAGAGTTGATTTCTCCTTCATTCTTAATTACTGCTTTTTATATTCATTTTGAGACTTATAATCACCTATTTTTCTATTCAAAATTTACTTGTATAGTGATCCAAATTATTAAATCCACTGCTGTGAGGTTGATGTACTATGTAGGAAGCCTAAAATAGTTCAGAAAAGAATAGAAAATGATAGCAAGACTTAGAGAAGATTCAGTGCATTTGAAGAAGATCTGAGGGTATTAGTAGATTTCAAAGTCAATAATCCAGCCAAGAAAGCTAAATGTAATCTTAAACTAGATGATTAAGTGAGTTGTGATTCACAGGATCAGGATGCTAGCAGTACCAATATCATCTTCTCTGGTCAGATCACCTATGGTGTACTTTGCTCACCTTTGGGTGTTCCATTTTAAGAACACTAATAAACTGAAGGTATAATATCCAGAAGAGGGTAGGCAGTTTGGTTTGGGGTTTTGGGTTAATGCCACATGTGTGGAATGGTTATATCTGAAGGGCTATCATATGCCAGATGGAATGGACCTGTTCTTGGTTCCAGAGGGCAGAGTTAGAATCAAAAGATGAAAATTCCAAAGAAATGCCTTTAGGCTTGGGGTAAGGAAAAACTTCCTAACAATTAGAGCTCCCTCACATTGGCTTTTATAAGAGGGACTTGGTTCCACTTTATTGGGATTCTTCAAGTAAAAGCTGAATGACTATTGACTGGAGAAGTTTTAGAGAGTGTTTTTGCTTAGATGAAGGTTAGATTAGATGGCCTCTATAACTCTGATTTTGAGGAGAATATATAAGAAAGTTCCTTGAGGAAACTTACAAATTTGCTGGAATAAGCAAGACAGGTATTTTTATGGTGAAAGAAGCTACTCTACAGTGTAACAAAAGGTCTAAGGGCATACGATAATCTATACACTTAGGGTATAAATAACATCTCTTCACTTTTTTAAAGAACATGATCTCATCCCTCTCCTTTGGCTGCTTCATTTCTGTAAATAACCTAAATTTGCTCCATGCCTTAATAATATTATATTCTTCAATTCACTCATGTAAGTTACCTTCAGCTTTACTAACAATACTTCATTAATCTGGCCCTAAAATTAGTTTCAATCAGCAGATCTTTTCAACTACCCATTGAGCCTTCTACCTTGCTCTGCCTCTGGTTTGTCTGTCTCTTTGAGCTTCCAAAGCTTACTAGCTTTGGAAGAAGCAGCAGCACAGGTAGAAAAGATCTTGAAAAGTTACCTAAGGCTCCAAAAAGCAAAAGACTAAGCCAGAAACCCAATCTATTTCTACTATTTCAGCTACATTTTGCTCTGATGACCTTCATAGCACATCTTCAAGGAAGCAAAGAAGACATATGTGGTAAGGAAGTGCATATGCTGAAGATCAACAACATAGCTCAAGATGTTAGAAAGAAAAATAATTTCAAAAGATCTGCTTCCATTTCTCTAAATAATGAAAAGTACAAATCGTGATGGGAGCAGTGGACAAATTGGAGAGCGCTCTAGCTCTCTCAGCTTTTCATAGACTCCCCTACTGGTTGATAAAATTAATCAACAAAGTTCCTTATACTACTGTAGAAGAAAAGATGGGGCTATGTGCTAGGTGATAGTAAAGTTTAGGAGCTGGCTACATAGCCCCAGCAAAGAGTAGTAATTAATGGTTCACTATCAAATTCTTTACTTGTGCTCTTGATCTCATCCCTTTCAGTCTCTTCTGGGATCTTGATTATTCCTTCTCTTTCTTTAATCTTTAATTCAATTCATCAAGCATGATTAAGTTCAACTATGTACCAAGTCCTAATCAAGGCAGTGGAGATATGATAAAAATTTAAGAGCTCCTTCTTGTGAGAAGTCTACATTGTACTGAGATGAAAAAAAACCATGCCCACATTTTAGAAAGTACAAAATAAATAGTATTTCTAGTATTCCTACACCTTCCCCTACCCACAAAAGATAACTATATAGGTGGGGAAAGACCCCTAACATATATAAGAATCCAGAAAGTGTTCTTGTAAGAAGTTTTCTGTTTTTGTTATTTTTGTTTTTTTGGGGGGGGGTAAATTTTTGTTTTAAAATTTACATGCTGGTACAAATTTTAATAACTGTTTTCTAAAATTTTGTGATCCATGCTCTCTTTCTCCCTCTCTTTTCCTGCCCTCTCTCAAGATGGCAGATAATGATATAGGTTATACATGTGCTATCATGCAATATTTACATTTCCATGTTTGTCATGTTGTAAAAGCAGATACATATTGCTTATACAAGAAAAAATTAATGAAGGAGATAAAGTGAAAATGGCATGATTCAATTTGCTTTCAGGCTCCATTAGTTCCTTATATGGTGGTGCATAGCTTTTTTCATCATGAATCTCTTGGAGTTGTTTTGCATCCTTGCATTGTTGCAAAGTTGTAACTTGCAAAGTTACATTATTCAAAGTTGATCATCACATACAATTGCTGTTCCTATGCATTAACTTTCTTTTGGTTCTGCTCACTTCACTTTGTTATCAGTCACTTCATATAAGTGTTTCTAGATTGTTTTATGATGGTCCTGTTTGTAATTTCTTATGGTGCAATAGTACTCCATTACAATCATATACCAAACCTTGTTCAGTCATTTCCTGATAGACATTCCTTGAGATTCCAATTCTTTGCCAATGCAAAAATCTGTTAATTTTAAAAGTTTAAATAAGTTAATTTCTATTCACTGGCTCCCTTCTCGTTAGCTAGAGGTCTCCCCTTATCCTTAAAAACTTTTCCCCTAGGTCTACTATTCCCTTAGTGTTATTGTCCTATATTTCCTTAATTACAACCAAATTCCTAGAGAAGCAAAAGACAGAGTTGGGAAGACATGAGTTCAAATTTGACTGAAAACGCTAGCTCTGTGACCCTTAGAAAAGTCTCTTAAACATCTATTTGCCTCTGTTTCTTTATTTCTAAAATGGGAATGATAATTGTACCTACCTCACAGGGTTGTTGTAAGGATAAAATGAGGTAAAAATTGTAAAGTGATTAGCACAGTACCAGGCATCAAGTTATGACTATATACATGCTATTTACTATCATTTTTGTTGTCATTACGTATATTTCTTCACTCCTTCCTTTTTGAACCTCATTCGCAATATCTTGCAATCTGACTTCTGATCTAACCACTCAAATGAAACTTTTCCCAAGTTTCCCAATGATTTGCCAAATTTTAAATGATCATTTTTTAGTCTTCATCAGTCTCAATCACTTGATAGCTACTTACATTGTCAAACATCTTTCATCTGGACAATGTCTGTCATTTCTGTGATACTACCTCTTGGTTTTCTTTCTGTCTCCCCGCATCTTTTAAGCCTACTTTACTAGATCCTCCTCCTCTTCCTAGCCATTAAGTGTGGGCATTTCCTAAAGTTTTTTTCTCAGACCTCTCCTTTATCTACATAGTTTCTATCTCATCAGATGTCACCTCCTTAGTTTTCATAGGTTCATCTGGTCAGGTGACTTCATATGTACTGTAAGGATTAAAAATTATTGGTTTGACTAGAATATATGAAAATTATAAACAATAATGGTGGTCACTGATTCAAAGTATTATTGCTCAAAGTAAAAGTGACCTTTAATAGCTTTTATTTACAAAAGAGGTGGAAAGAGTGAAAGTAGAGAAATACAAAAGGGTAGAGAAGACATTAACCTTTCTAACTAAATATTGCTCTGGTACTTGACTGAGCCAGGACTTGTTGATCTTCAATAGGAATTAAACTCTCTCCAAATGACAGGAAGGGAAAGCCAGCTATCCACTCACCCAAGTTCCCTCCAAGAGGCAGGCCAAATGATGACTCAAGCTGAAGGTGACTCTTGAGGCCAACTTTCTTCTTTGAGCTGACCTTCTTCTTGAAACTGACTTCCTTCTTGAAGTAGACTTCCTTCTTGGAATCAACTTTTTTTAGCCCCAGAAATTCAGGGCCTTCTATAGTGGCTTCTTGTTCCTTCCCCTTTTCACAGGGGCTAATCATAGCTTCCAAATTATCTAGCACTGCCCCGGGGGGCAATGTTTGTGGGAACCAGTTCTCACCTTCTGGGAGGGTGTGGGGGGTGAATTCTCATCAAAAGAGTTCACAGATTCCAGGCTGATTGAGTTTCTGAGGGTATGAATTCTCTAAGTGGTTTGTAAGCTCCTCTACCTAGTTGAAGCTTTTGTTGATTCAACCAGAAGGTAGACAAAGGAGAGTTAATCCTGTCTTCACAATGTAGTGAGGTATTAAGTAGAGTTACTTAAGTTATTGTTAACCAAAGTGTTAGCTCCAACTAGGCAAAGAGAATAAAGGATTCCTTTTCACAAGTGTAAATGCAAAGAGAACATAGAATTCTCTTTAACATATATATCTACATATATATGTATATGCACACATATATATACATATATACACATACATATATCTCCAAGCCTAATGTTTCTCTTGAACTCCACTCTAATATTACCAGTTGCCTGCTAGAAGCACCCAGTTATCCTATACATAACCTATAGGCGTTTCAAATTTAGCATTTCTAAAATATAACAAAATATATTCCTTCCCCTCCCAAAACTAATTCATCTTCCAAACTGCATCATTTCCTTTGATGGCACTACCATCCATTTAGTCATCTAGGTTTGCAACCTTAAGAGTCATCTTTATCTCTCTACTCTCTTTTGGCCCCATTAATCAATCACTTGCTAGACTCTGTCAATTCTATTTCCACACATAGTTTTTATCATAGTTCAAGCCCTTAAAAGTTCTCAACTAGATATCTGAAACAGCTTGTAGAAAATAGGATTTGGTTAGGGGCAAGGGACCATATGTAACAGCTATTTTTAAGCATATGTGAAGGGCAGTCAAATGGAAGAGAGGTTAGAATTGCTCTCCTTGGCCCTGGAGGACAAAACCATGACCAATGTGTAGAAGTTGCCAAGGGGCAAATTCAGATTAGATATAAGGAAAAACCTTCTAAAATTAGTACTATGCAAAAGTAGAATGTGCTTTTCCAAGGGGCAGTGAACATTTTTTTAATGGAGGTCTTTAAGTAAAGGCTGGTAACCATTTGTTCTGTATGCTGTAGTGAGAATTTCTTCTCACATACAGGCTGGATGAAATGGCCACTGAGGTCCCTTCAAAGCAGAAATTCCGTGATATGGTGTATCCATTATGCACTATGGAGCACAAACAAATTTATGAATATTGTATCATTGATTCCCACCCTCACTCTGAGAAATTCTATTGCCTTCATTTTGTATGTGTAACATTAAACATAATAAAGACTTCTTATCTTCCCTATCCACTGCATTAATAGTGAGATGACATTCATGTTTCTTTGCAACATTTTTAGCTTATAGAGTTAAGATGAAGGTGCAAAGGCAACATTTCCTCAGACAGAATTAGAAACCATATGTGTGTATTTATGTATATGTATGTGTACACACATATATGTGTATGTATACATGAATGTATACTTTAAAATTATTTAAATGGAAAAAGGCAAATGACAGGGTTTTAAATTTTTTTAATGTATAAAAGGGTAGATTTTACTGGATTCAGAATGCAAAACATTTCATGTCTACATTCCTAGGTTCCCATGGCCCCAAACTCCAAAATATATACATATTGCATTTTTCTATAGAAAAAAGGTCTAAGATTTTAATTTCTTAAGAAAAACTCTCACTTCCAGAATTTTAATTTCACAAAAACTGTTAAAACCAAGAAATAAGAAAAAGACTAAAATTTTTGGCATGGATTCCAGGGAGCTTTGTTGACTTATCAGGGATACATTAGCAAAGTTAAAACATAATTATTGAGAATTCAGAAGATTTCTCCACAGATTATAACTATTTTAAGGCACATCAGACTTAGGGGCTAAAACTACCTGATATTATGTCTCTAAATTGTAGGGTAACACTTTTGTCTTTTTCAATTGCAGACAGAATTGAATAAAGCTAAAAAACAGACTACTATAAAAAAGTCACATTTATTCTCGAGAATTAGAAGCCAAGGAAATACTGAAAGAATAGAAATTTCAAATTAATCAAAACATGTATGTAATCTTTTCATGGCTCAATGGCCAAGATAATTTTGAATGATTCACTTTAATGCTGGGTCTGCCAAGCATTGCTAACGTGAAAAATGTATATACCCAAAGCTAAAATCTGTCTTTTTCTCCTGTCTTGAAAGAATGTGTTATATAGAATTGGAATCTTAGGCTCAGTATATATTTTTACAGTAATTATTAGGAAACTACAAGATACTTTTGTTGTTTGTCAAAAGCAGTTATCAGAGAATATATACATAAAGAAAAAGAAACCATTTTCATCAAAGAACATTGATTTGGTAAATTAAAAAAAGAAAAGTTCAACTCTTGAAGAGCTTGTCTCAAATATAAGATAGGAGACAACCTCTTCTGTTGTCTCCTATCTTATATTTGAGACTCCTCAAAACTTCAAATTCAGAATTTGTTAAATGAGAAACGGGAGAGGAATGAGCAAAAGTAGGAGGGTTAGATTAGGTGATCTCTAAGTTCCCTTACAATTCCAAAATTCTATGATTCATCTTCTTTAATGTACTCACTAAAAACTCCCTTTTGGTGTAGCACCTATACTCTTATACAAATATCCTAAAAGTTGCAATATTTTGGGGAACATATAAGTAAGAAAAGTAGTTTTTACTGGTATGAGTAGCATTTACTATATTTAATTATCCTTGTCATTTTATAAGCTATTGAAGGCTAAATGATTCCTTGTCGGGTATGCTGCAGGAGGAATTTTATTCAGGTATTGGTTAAAGTAGTAAGCCTCTAATATCCCTTCCACCTAAAGTAGTAAGCCTCTGTGGTCTCAGTTTATAAGGCTGAAGTATCTTGCATGGTATTAATAAATGTTTCACTATTTAGTCCCTCAATTGGTCTTAGAACTTCAAATAACAAGTAGCTATGACATTATGAAAATATATTTTTAGAAAAATTGTGATCTTATTGCAATATGATTTTTAAAATATACTACTATATGAAATTTGAAGATATTCCTGAATTTTTAAACTACTGAAATATACATACATATATATATATATATATTTTTTTTTTGTGCATTGTTGTAAATGTACTACAAGTGGAAAGGGTGCTGGACTTAGAAACAAAGACCAAGTTCAAATCTTCATTCTTCTATTTACTAGCAGCATAATCTTGGACAAATCACTTAGTTTCATTTGTAAAATAAGTTGGATTATATGACACCACAAATTCCTTACAGCTCTAAATATCAGATCCTATAATATTTGTTGGAGGGAAGATGGTTCCTGACCCTGGACTCAGTAAGACTTGACTCAAATTTGCCCTCAGACATTTACTAGCTTTGTAACCCTGGGCAAGTCACTTAATATATCTGCTTTTATACACTGGAGAAGGAAATGGTAAACCACTCCAGTATCTTTACTAAGAAAATTCCATGGACAGTATTGGTGTGCTATGATGCGAAGGATCACAAAGAGTTGGACAAAACTTGATGGCATTTTGGGCATTTTATTTTTCAGAGGAAATTATTTTCTTGTTCATTAGGCAACTTTAGAATTTGTTAGTAAATCTGGCAATGAAGGAGTTTAAAGACTAGGCTTAAAAGAAAGGCACTGTATAATTTCCCTCAAAACAATACAGCCCATTCTTATCCTCCTGTTCAATTCTGGGCCCAACTTATTATCTATGCAGTGTCTGTCCAAGATAGATGAACCCATTGTCCATTCAACTGCATATCGTGGATAGGGCAACAGGTATTCCTTCATTCACTTAGTTTTTCCAGTGTAGATAATTACATTGATCTCCCTTGAGTGATTATAGAGCTTATTTTGGATGTTCTAGGATTTAGTGTAATCAGAACAATGCCATCCATAAACAGGGGCATCTGGAGAACTTCAAGATAATTTACTTGGAATCTGCACTGAACATCCTTCACGACAATAGAAAATATTTTTTGCAAGCATACATTTCCCTATTTTATACTTCACTTGATAATAATTGGAGGGTCACAGACCAAATTTATCTCTGTTACTACATCTTCTTATCATCACAGTGTTCATGTCACTTAATTGTTCATTTCATTTATACTACTAAATTATTTGGATATATGGTTTTCCTGGTTCTGTTTATTTCACTTGTCATCATTTCATCTAAGCCTTCGCACATTTCTCTGGATACTTCATATTCGTTATTGTTTAAGGCAGGGTAATATTTCATTACATTCAGAGGTCATAGCCATTCTGTGTTATTAACAGGCTCTACTTTATTTCTGGATCTTTGTTAGCACAAAAAATACTGCTAAGAATATTTTAGTATATTTGGGACTTTGGTTTCTGTCTATGACCTTTTTGGAGTATATGTGTAGCAATGAGAACTCATGCTAAAAGGAATTTTATTCACTTTCTTAGCATAAATCAAAATTGCATTTTCAGAATGGTTGAGCCAATTGGTTGAACTAGCATTGTATTATTATGCTTGTCTTCATGTAGCCTCTCCAACTATTTCCATCTTTTGTTATCTTTGCTAATTTGTTGGCAAAGTGAACTTGTTTTAATTTGTTTTTCTCTTATTGTTAATGATTTAGAACAATCTTCCATGTGATTATTAGTAGTTCACAATTCTTTGGATAATTTTGTACTTAAGTCCTTTGATTATTTGTCAATTAGGATTGTGTGTAATTAGAATTTTGCTTCCCAGGAACTCACTCTCCCAGCATCCCAGTTATGTATTTACACTAATGTACTAATGTAGGGAAGATGTAAGTTTTGTGTAGCTCCACCCTCGCTCTCTTCTCCCAGGAACATGGCTGTGGCGGTTGGGTGAGTGCCAGGCATGAGAATTTTATTCACATGGCTTTACTCAGGCTTTTACTTTTGTTCTTGTATTTCTTCTACTTCAAGTGATTATAAATAGATCTTATAAAATATAATACTTAGAGTTATTGGATATTAATTTAAATCTTACCATTGGATTTGGGTTTTAGGCAAAAAAAATATTTTGATAGTAGTTGAAGCATAAAGACAATGCCAACTTATGGAAATAAGCAATCAACAATTCTGCTTTAGATAGTGAAGGGAATCTGAGTAGTTTCTGAAGGTTATTATGGCCAAAAAAAATCTTCATAGGTTTGCAATTTACCCATTTGGTAAGCCCCAACATCCTGTATTGATTGTCTCTAGCAGTGGCCTCCAAACATTTCTGATTGTATATCTCAATAAAAATTTATGAGTATGTACCCCAATTGTATGTCATTTATTTATGAATTATTTAAAGGTATGTGGTTCTGTGCTCAGGTTTTTTTAAACAATTGGTTTTAATAACTAGAGTAATTGAAAAAAATCCCAACAAAAGACCTAGCCCCAAAGGGAATATAATCTACTTTGCCTGTGTTTGCTAAATCATGTAGACTATTTCTCAGTCATATCTACCAATTATCCAGAAGTTTTTGTTGAAATTTAACTAGTGAGTTTCCATTTTACTTCTTGTCAATCAATTAATTATTCATGTAAACTAATCTGAAGATGTTGAGTTTTTATAACTTTAAGAAATGGATTCAAAACCCAATGATGCTCTTCCTCTGATTTTTAAGAACAGGAAACTATATTATATCCAAAACTTTAAACTATGTTAATATATGTTTTTAATACATGACATGCACATGATTTTTAACAATAAAAATCACATAACTATGGAAATATTTTGAACATCTATTTTCAACTGTCTCCAAAACACATATTTCTTTATTAAAGCAATCACTGTTAAAATGTCAACTTTATCTAGTATCCAATATACACAGAGAATTAACAAAAATATACAACACCAAAGGCCATTCTCAATGCATAAATCAGTGGTTCCCAAACTTTTTTGGCCTACCGCCCCCTTTCCAGAAAAAAATATTACTTAGCCCCCTGGAAATTATTTTTTTTAAATTTAATAGCAATTAATAGGAAAGATAAATGTACCTGTGGCCATCACTGCCTCCTGGATTGCTGCAGCACCCACCAGGGGGCAGTAGCATCCACTTTGGGAATCATTGGCATAAATGAACAAAGGATAAGAACAATTCTCAAAAAAAGAACTGTAAACTGCTAACAACCACATGAAAGTGCTCCACATCACAAATCATACAAGAAATACAAACACTATTCAGATTTCAATGCACATCCAGAACACTGGTAAAGAAAAAATATGGGAATAATCAATGTTGGAGGAGCTATAGAAAGACAGGAACTCTAAATAAACTGTTGATGGTATTGTAATTTGGTCCAACAATATTAGAATGTGATTTGGAATTATGTTTTTAAAAAGTCAATAAAATGTCCTCTTATCCATATACCCCAAGGAAGCCAAAGTTAGTAATGGAGGTCAAAGGTAGTAATGTAGATCAGAAATATGCCAACATATTAATGGTAACTTTTTAATGGTAGAAAAGAATTAGAAAAAAGTAGGGTACCCAATGATTAGAAAATGGATAACAGCAAGTTCTGGTGTATATACATATAAGAATATTACTATGCCATATTAAATGATGAATTTGAAAAATTCAAATAAGCATGGGAAGATTTACATAAAATGATGCAGAGTGAAGCAAGCAGAACAAGGAAAACAATATAAACAACTCCATCAATATAAAAGGGAAGAGAGAAAACAAAATGGAAAGGATATGACATCATAATGATCAATTGACTAGATGTAAAGAAAAAAGACTTCCTAATAATTACTATCTAACGGTGGCATGGAATACCTCCAAAGGTTGTAGATTTCATTGGAGATTTTTAAGCAAAGGATGAATGTTTATTTGTAATTTTATAAAGGACATTCTTATTCACATACAAGACAGATTAGATGACCACTGTGGGTCCTTCTGGCTCTTAGATTCTGGAAAACAGGGACTATTCACTGACTATAGCATTTCACAATGTAATTATAGTTGTCACTGAGGAATGGTGATGAATGGGAGAGGTGACAAAAACTGAAAATGAGATTTCCAGTCAAGATGCCTGCTTGAACAGGAGGCAGACTCTTCAGTTCCCATATACTTACTCTAGCAAAAGCTTGAAGTTGGCACCATACCAACTAATGATCAATAAATCCAATAAGAAACTACAGCAAGACATTTTTTTTACCCCAGAACTGCACAAGAGGACAGCCAGGAGCTAGAGACCAATAGGAAAGGGAGCTGCCAGCAAAGCCAGATATAGAGCAGTATTACCAACACAAACAGAAAGGAGCCAGAGATATGTGTTGTCTGCAAGGCTCCATGTTTGGAGGAAATAAGAGTTGAAGACTCCTTAGAAATAGCCCAAGCACAGGGACCCTGGAAGACCTGGACAGCAAGGTATTGTGGCTCTAAGACCAGAACAGGGCAAGCACAGGAGCTCTGAGGATCCTTACATTCTATAATGAGATGCCAGAGAGGGCCCTAAAGATTTAGCACTTTGAATCTCAAGAATCTAGGGGAGCCTAACTTTAGCATTTAGAGGTAAGGGAATTAACCAAATGATATGATGACACAATTAACTACAAGGCTGACTACCTCACCCAAAAGCAGAGTAGGAGCTAGATCCTGGCCCTGGAACAAAGCATGAAATAAGGAACTAAAGTTATAGGGATTAAAAAAATTGACTAGTATAAAAAAATTGAAGATCTAGAGATTTCCTGAGTAACTCTGCAATAACTTTAAGCAGAGACTTAAAAGGAAAAATGCATTTTCCTCATAAAGAGTATCTAGAAGAAATGGAGCAAGAGATTTTTTTTAAAAAAATTAAATTAAATCTCTGGAAGAAAGAATTGGGAAAATGAAATACCTTAGAAAAGAAAATAGTATATGTTATGAAGAAATGTACTCCTTGAAAATTTAAATAGATCAAACATAGAAACCAGTGACTCCATCAGACAACAAGAAATAACAGAACAAAATAAAAACATTTTAAAATATAAGATAGCTGATAACAAATACAACTGATCTGGAAACAAAGGTCAAGGAGAACAAATTTTTTTTTATTTTTTTTTATTTTAAACCCTTAACTTCTGTGTATTGACTTATAGGTGGAAGAGTGGTAAGGGTAGGCAATGGGGGTTAAGTGACTTGCCCAGGGTCACACAGCTGGGAAGTGTCTGAGGCCGGATTTGAACCTAGGACCTCCCGTCTCTAGGCCTGGCTCTCAATCCACTGAGCTACCCAGCTGCCCCCCTAAGGAGAACAAATTTAAGAATCATTAGATTTCTAAAAAATCATGATTTAAAAAAAGTCTGGCCACAATATCATAAGAAATAAAGGAAAACTGCTCAAATCTATTAGAACCAAAGGGTAAAGATGGAAAGAATCCACTGATCAGGGAGGAACCCTAAAAGGAAGTGTTCAGGGAATATCATAGCCAATATTGATATTTCCTACACTAAAGAAGACATACTGTAAGCATCCAGAAAGAAGACACTCATATACCATTATACTATAATCAGTATTACACAGACTTGACAACTGCTCCTAAAAACCAGAGATCTTGGAATAAAACATCCTCAAAGGTAAAAAAGATAAGCTTACAACCAAGAATAACTTACTCTGCATAACTAAGCATACAAAGAGGAAAATGGTTTGTTAATGGAAAAGAGGACTTTCAAGCTTTTTTAAATGAAAAGACCTGAACTGATTAGTGATCCCAAACACACACACACACACACACACACACACACACACACACACATGAATCCAGAGAAATTCATAAAGATACATTTATTTGAGCAACTGAAAGGAAATATGTGATGCTGTAGTGCTAGCATTCTAATAAGGGGAAGAAAAATGTGTCCATTTAGAATCTTAATTTCTTTAAAGTACATTGAGGGGGGGCAGCTGGGTAGCTCAGTGGAGTGAGAGTCAGGCCTAGAGACAGGAAGTCCTAGGTTCAAACCCGGCCTCAGCCACTTCCCAGCTGTGTGACCCTGGGCAAGTCACTTGACCCCCATTTCCACCTATGAGACAATACACCGAAGTACAAGGGTTTAAAAAAAAAAGTACATTGAGGAAGTTAAATTAGAAGAATAGAGACCCTATAGGAGGGATGGATTCATTCTATTCCCAAGGGTCTGTTGGTGCAGGGTTGAGAATGGGGTCTTAAAATGAATAGACTAGTGTAGAAAATAGGAAAAAATTGATATCTTTCATAATTTGGCTGTGTGAGAAGAGGATAAAAACATGGAGGATGGATGGGTGGAGGTGAGTGACAGGTAAACCTCACTGTTATATGAAGCAGAGGAGTGGGGTCAATGTATAGGTGTGCATGTGCATATATAGACAGAGATTTTTGGTTTCAAGAAACAAGAAAATATAGGAGAAAGGTAAAATTTTGATAATAATGAGCAGAATTTCTTTTATAATTTAAAAAAAGTAAGCAGTATGAGATGGAGATTAACAATTTCATAGAAAATCCTCTTTTTTATATGGAAATGTTACTTTTTGGTGTTTAAGTTCAGAAAAACAAAATTGAACTAAAAAAAATTAGAAATTTCTTGATTTAAGGGAGTGGGGGGCAGGTAGCCACTACAAATTATTGGCCTATGAATCTAACATGAATTCCAGACAGAATTTTAAAATGGTTAATTAAAAAAGGAAGCTGTTAAGCCTTAGAAAAAGAAAGAGGTGATCATTAGATTAGTTAACAAATACTTAATAAGCCCCTAGACTATGCAGCTTACAGTAGTAGGAATAGGAGATATGAAGACACCAATGAAATAGACCTTGCCTTCTCTATTTATATTCTACTTGGGTTTTACAATGATTAAACCAGTAATTAGAAAAAAAAAGTATATACAAAATAAATATGAAGTATTTGAGGGAAAGGGGCATTGGGAAAGGAACTAAGAAAAGGGAATGAACATATCCTTCACACAGCAAAAATGTGGGATAACACCTACCTTAAATACTGTACTAGTATCTAGTATGAGTATCCAGTATTGTAATAGTATCCCAAATATTAAAGGCATCCCATAGATGTGAAATTTTTGTAACCTACAGTGATATACTTGCCCAATTTCTATTGCTTTGCTGTACAACCTGCATGGACCTAAATAAATTTGAATTTCTTGAGGATAATTTTTCTGTAATTTCTAGTGATAATGTCTTGATTCTGAATCATTCTCATAAACTCCTCTATAAACAAAACTACATAACAGCCATTTATTTGACAATTTGTCAACACACTGTTGGTTGAGTTTGTGTGGTTGTTACTGTTAGAGTGTCTTCTTACTATACCACTGGAACTTAGTTATTTCATAGACTATCTGAAGATAAATTAGTTTTCATTTATTATTATTAATAAATATTTTAATAATAATAGTAATGTAAAGTTGGCATCTCCCACAAACACTTTAGAAACACAAGACTTGGTGTTGGAAAGGAAGTTAGGGAAGAGTCCAAAGCCCTTATTTTATAAATGAGACCTAGAAAGATTGAGTGACTTGTCCAAGATCAAAAAGGTAACATGTAGCCATGCATTAAACCTAACATACTTGCTTAATCTGTATTTAACCTATAAGGTTTGCAGACTTTAAGTTGGCTTGATTTGATTGGAACAAACTAGCAAAAAGGAAAAGCTATAAATTAAAAATATAAATAGGTTATAACACATTAAATATCCTCCCTCTGCCACCTTACACTTTGATGTTATAACATATGTTTTGCCACCTGCAGATAAAAGTCATACACAGTATATTCTGTCAAGAATTACTAGTTTCAGGAATGTCTGATGATTTTGGACAGTACCACTTAAGAAACTGTCAATCTGGCAGCTTCATCATTATACATTTACTGAAATATTCCTTTTGCCTAAACTCATATGAGTTTTGTGATTTGACCTTAGGGGAAGACCAAAAAAAAAGTTCCTAGGGGTAGTTTGTTTATTTTATTTTGCTGTATAGTTTCCATCCTTCTATTTACTTTTTTGAGTCTTAAGGAGAAATTTACAAGAGTAATTTGGCTTCTATCCCTGGAAACTAGCCTATTATAAATCTAAGCAAATATAACTTAGATACTCTAAGGAACATTAAGGAAACATTTGTCAAAGTATGAGTACGGGTTTTTGTTTGTTTTTGTTTTTTACTCTTCATAAGGGCATTTGGCTATTTTATCCAAATTATCCTTTATTACATATTTTGCAAAGTAATGGATGAGAGGTAATAGGGCTTAAAAGAATGAAGCAAAAAAAGTCAAAATTCTGGACAATTTCATCATTTTAGTTTACTTTTGCAATAACTCAACTTATTCTCAGCCATAAGGAATAGCTAATATTTATCTATTTATTTATCTATCTATCTATTTATTCATCCATTCATCCATTTATTTGTTTGTTTGTTTGTTTATTTATTTATTTAAACCCTTACCTTCTGTCTTGGAGTCAATACTGTGTATTGGCTGCAAGGCAGAAGAGTGGTAAGGGTAGGCAATGGGGGGTCAAGTGACTTGCCCAGGGTCACACAGCTGGGAAGTGTCTGAAGTCAGATTTAAACCTAGGACCTCCCATCTCTAGGCCTGGTTCTCAATCCACTGAGCTACCCAGGTGCCCCCAATAGCTAATATTTATAACTAACAAAGTCCTATGTAAATCTATAGAAAGAGTCCCAAAATTCTTTGTGCAATTGTAAACTTTTATAGCTTGATCAGTAAGCTTTTTGGGATACCCAGTATTATCCTCTACAACATTACTAATAAATCTACAGGTGATTTTGGGATGAGTCAATTTATTTTACTATTTTAAGTTTTTATAAGACATTTCAAATAGGAATAATAACTTGCTCTGGGCAGTAAGAATGTGGGAGGAGTTAATCATCCTTTAGTTCATTCTTTCTTTGAGCTATATTGTTGCTTTTTAATGAACTTCTTAAAATGTTATTCCTGATTAAAGAACTCACTTGAAATAAGGACTTTGTTGTCATTGGGGTTTGGTCTAAATCATGTTTTGGAGGCTTCCCTGATACAGGATTTCTGTTTTCTATTGGGAGTTATGGTTCATTGGCTTTGTCTTTATTCATGTAACAGGATGATTCTATTTCCCAGAATTCTTCATGATGGGCATGAAATGTCTTGTAAAACTTCTTTTATTGGAGATTGCCAAGATGGTGACCCTCTTGGTCAAATGAAAAACTTGGCTAACAATTATGCACCCTGGTAATTGGAGTTTTCCACTTAAATATGATTGTGGAGTTGCCATGGCCCAATAATTCATCACCAATGATCAACAAATTGAGTGTCTTAGAGATACTGGTTTTCTGACAGTAGACAGAGGACTACTCCAAGTCTTTCCAGCACGCATAACAATTTCTTACATGCTACATTAAGTTCCCACAATGACTGCCCATATAGTACGGGCAAAGCTAAAAAAATTTTTTTTCTGTATGGTTAACTCTCCAATAGTCCAATCTTTGTCAGGTTCTACTCATCTAGAAAGACTGTAAATAAAGGCTCTGTGATGTTAGTTTGCTTGGACCTATATTCAGAGATGCTTATCACCCACTGACCACAAAGATAAATTTTTTGGCTTTTGATTTTGAGGACCATTCCTGAAGAAAGCAGCATAGCACAATTCAATGATCATTAGTTTAAGGGTTAAAGAAACTGGGTTCAGATTCTGTTTTGGATGGCTGCCACCTGAGTGACCTTTGACAAGTGATTTCACCTTTCTGGTATTCAGTTGGACTAGATCATCTCTAAGGTAGCTTTCAGCTTTAGATCTATAATTGTATGAAAGTGGCATCTGGGAAGGGAGGGACAAATGAAATAATTGACTTGAATTATAAAAGTACCTAAGAGGATTTTGTTGTACTTACTTACATTGGGCATAAAAAGAAATTATTTTGTTCAGAACACTCTTAAGATAAATGTAGAGATGTAAACTTCTAAATGCGCCATACATTAAAAAAAGAAGGATTTTAGAAAAAATTTTGATAATACTAAAAGGGAAACTATTATATAATTTCTCATCTTTGCCACTACTCCCCCTCCCCTCAAAATAGGCCTTAATGCAATTTAGCACTTGAAAACTCTGAATATGGAGCTAATCAGGTTTATACATGAAAATTATGTTTAAAATAGAATTTTTAAATGTACCCTCATTAATGCAAACATCATCCCAAAGAAAGAAATATAGATGGTTGCAATCCCTTTAAGTAATCTTGTTAAATTTTGTCATAACACATGTTACTGTAGTTCTACACTTACCTTTGCACTTTGTTGTATATACCAGAGCAACATAATTAACCACTGGAAGGTAGTGTTTATGTTAGTTCTCAAAAGGTTAAGAAGCTGATTATAGTTAAAATCAGCTTTGCCTGAGGCTTCAGTGGCTCTGTGTAATCAAATTAGACAAGCAGGGCATAGTGTCACCTAACACAAACCAGTGGCACCTTTCTTCTTTGCTCTAACCGCCCCTTCCTCCCTCTCTCCTTCCCTCTTTTTCTCTCCCTTTAAAGTAGAGGACCAACTTATGTTTAAGCTTTATTCAGATATGTCTAAAAGAGATTTGTCTTAAAATAAAGTCAGGAGATTTTATAAGAAATTCACCCAATTCTCACAAATGAGAAAATGAGACCATATAAAGAAAGACATGAAAAACGGTTTCAATATTGCTTTTTTGGGAAGCATTCTTCTAGATCTAGTGAGGATGGGACATGCTTTGAAAAGTAATTCCTAACTAGGTAGAAGACAATAGCGACAAATGTCAAACTTCATTGTTGCTCGATATATTGCTGACATATTCTAATTCTAGTCTTGGACCTATTTTCTGTTTCATTCAAAAACTGCAGAATGGTTTCTCAGCCTCCAGAAGTACCCAGAGAACTTGATAAACAAGTCAGAAAATGCATTAGCATTTCTAAGAAGCTATGGGGTAGTAACTCACTCTATGGAGGCACAGTTCATCCTCTCTCCACAGTTGTATTCTTTGAAGTAAGGCAAGGTGAATGGGATAATGGATGTGTTTAAGTATGAGGTTTAATAAGGTAGAGAGAAGAGCAAACCAGCTTCACTTCAGACAGTCTTTCTACAAGACCACATTTTATATTTAAATGTATCAGTAGCTTTCAAATCTTACTACCTTTGAACATAAAAGGAGCAAAATTATAAACACTAAGGGAATACAAAAAGAAAAGTAATGGAAAACAAATAAAAATCTAAAATGTCATGTTTAACAAAATTTATGAACTAAAGCTACAATGGCTGGTTATAGTGGTTGAATCTTTAAGCAAAAATGGGCATATTCACTACTGTGACTTAACTACAGTAATAAAAAAAGTCTTGCAAATTAGCAATCAAGAGAAAATTAATTTTTCAGATGATCATTGCTTTTAGGTAGCAAAATTATGACTTATTTTAACTGTCATCAGCCAATTAAAAATCTAGAACCTTTTAGAAGACACCAAGAATGTTTGTTTTTATAATTAGATAATTTCTGATAATCCAGCAGCACTTAACAAATTCACATGTGGTTAGCTTGCCTTGCCTAGCTGTATATCACATTTTTCTACTGCAAGCTGTGCAAAAAAAAATCAATATGCCAAGTTTAACAAAAGAACAGGAAACATGATGTTCTCTTATATTTTCAATGAACCTCAAATGGTTCTACTGTTCATACTCACTGCAATTTATGGTAAAGAAATGTATTCTTCAATGAAAAAAAACTACAATGGAATGAATTATATAAATTCAGAGCTGAAGTTCTGTCTGATTCCATAATAACAATTTATTTCAAACATTCTGACATTCTGATTCAGTGAGCACAGTACAAACAGCTATTCACAAAGCATTTTTTTTTTACTGAAGGGGAAAAAAGTATGTTCTTTAGACTGAAGATACATATATCATCTATTTGTACTGCATATTTTGATGTATGCATCTAATTTATATTTAGGCAATTGGCTTCTAATTCCTCTTTTCACATGTCAAATCCAAAAATGAGAAAATATATCAACTGAATAAATGCATTTGAGTACATACCTCATGGACTTGGGGTGGGGAGAGGGAGGAGACAATCTAGGCTCCTGAGATAATGCATTTGTTAATTGTTTCTGTATTTTACAACTTTTTCTGCTAGAGAAGTATATTATGTGTGGCACTAGATTAGGATAAAAATGCTAAGAATGAGGAAGGAGTGGTCATGACCAATAGGTCAATACAGAGCTATGCCACTTCTGCCTTCTCAACTCAGTGAGGCGGAACTAAGTGTGGCAAAACAGCTAGAAAGCTGGAAATGAGCCAAAAGATTCAGAATCCTATTGCCAAACTCATTCCCTCCTCCCCTTTTTTGAAAAAAGAAAATTGCCTTCAGGAATCTGTGAAAGGACTATACACATGCAGTGGGAAATTTTTTTTTTAACTGAACAATACACAGACCCAGAGGAATTAACTTAAACATATGGGAACTTCTTTGACTGGTAATGATTCTTCGTTGCAGTAAGAAGCAGTAAATGGATTAGTGGCACTTAGCTCAAGAGCATGTCACTGATCAGTACTGAATGTATAAACTGTTATATAAAACACACGCAGAGAATCATATTTGTTCTTAACTTTCTATTAGTGTCATTTATAAGACAAATTTTATTCACATATTAATGTACCATTTAAATCAGTATAGACATAAAATCTCCAATCAGAAAATAACAATGCAATGATTTTAAGTGCTGAATAATATTAATACTGCTGTAAATGATCATTTTAGTACATTTCGATCTCTTGGTTTCAACATGGGGGGAGGAGATAAAGCAAGGCACAAGATAGAACAGTTGAGTTGCTGTATGGATTTCTCGGAAATCAGGAATGCCAACTTCCGAGTTCCACTGGAACTTAGAGGAAAAAATAAATTAAGATATATTTAGGTGTATAGCGATCCATAGCTAATGATTTTAAAGAATGCTTGCTGCTATGTTGCAGAGATACTCTCATTGGGGGAATCCTTGAAATTTGTATCATCACCCCTCATGGTCTTTTAAAAATTATCCATAGGAAATGGCTTATGAACTGAGAGAACTTACGTTTAAAACGTTACTGATTTCCAAGGATTAGTAGAAGTCCAAATGCTTTCATATTGTTCCTTTCTATATTTTTTTGGTAATGTTTCTCCCTATCATTTTAAGCTGAAGCTAAGAGACTACCACCAGTGTGAGTTCAGTCGAGACCCCAAAGATCCAATTACCTCGGAAGACCTACTCCTAAGGCGACTCATACTCTAAAGACCCTGAGCTTCAGAAAGCAATAAAGAATCTGCAATGAAGTGATTACACATCTAAGATCCTAAGCAGACCTTCTAGCCATCCAGAGCCTTAGGTTAGGTGCTAGAGGCCTGTATTGTTGGGAAATTATAGAGAACTGTATGAGTATCCCAAATAAGGGAGAATCACATTCTCTGCCATGAGATTAAAGCTGAGAACAAATCAAAGAACTATTGAATCTTGGTTTTGAAGATGGCCAGTTGTTCTGTGAAATAATATTTCTTGCTGCATTTAGGTAATCTATGAAACCAATTCTATCAGCTCCTTTATTTGGATCTCCAGGAAGAAACTGAATTGTCATCTTTTCATTCACCTTCAGCTTCTTTATATCTTTTTATGGTTTCATTTATATTAATAATATAAACACTGATAGGGATAGTAAGACATTAACTTGTTAATTGTTGAGCTAGGATCTCATATTTAGAGTACCAGTAGTTATATAAGTTCTAGATGGTCTTTATAGATGGTGAATCTTAGCAACTTGTGCCCTCTGTTTTTTAACTCTTACACTCACTGTAGAAAATAGAAAAGGGGATGCAAAGAACTCAGGAGCATTCTACACTTCTGTTTCATGGATTGGTTGGGCCAAAGAGTTTATTACCTAGCAGCTAAACAACTTGTGATATACCTCTCAGTTAATTAGCCTCTCACTAGTTAGCTACACAGTTTGTTGGATAGCAGGTAGTGTCTTTCAGAGGCACAGTACTACTGTTGAACAGGGACCACATTTTAAGCTATGAAATTTGTTCACATCATGACAAGGTATCAATTGCCTTTTGTAGGTATATGGCTATAAAAGAAAGATAAGACATTGAACCAGGCCTAGAAATGAAAAGGAGGAGTTAGATCACATTCAAGAAATTGTATTGAGCTTTCAATAATTTTTAACTGTTTGAGATCATCAAAGAAAATGTTTTTAAATATCAATATGTTTCTTGTTACAGTATGCTACTTCAAATTATGGAATGTCATGATCTCAGAAGAATCAAATTACAGAGCAATAAAAATTCAAAGATAGTTTCCTAACCTCTGGTGTTCTGCAATTCTACTCTGGAACCACCTGTCCTCTTTAATCTAGTTCTCACCATTCTTATTTCTAGCTCTCCAGCTCTATTCTAGAAATCATCTCTAGAAACATCTGCTTTATTGTTACCATACTCCCCTTTATTCTACATCTTTTCAATTTTCAGGCTTCTGCATTTTCTCTTCCTAACAGAAATATAGCTCATTTTGGAGGCTACTGTTATCCTGGCTACCCTATTCAGTAGTAGATGTGCTTTCATTTATAACTTCCAGACATCCTGGATTGGAGGCAGAATTGATATGTTCCTTATTCCTCACTGTCCCTTCCAATTCAACCTTTTGTCATCATTACTTAGTAACCTCACTTCCACTGAGGGTTACTCTATCTGTTCATGTACCTAGTTCATACTGAAGTTACAAACAAATTCCAAGTCTCATCTGGTCTTGTCTGATGTGGTCTTGTCATTTGTCTTGCCTTTTCTCCTATTCTTTTCTCTTTCTCCTCTTTTTCCCCTTCCTCCCATCTCTCCCTCCCTCTCCTTTTCCTCCCTTCCTCCCCTAGTACACTCCAAACCACCTTAGCCTCAGCCTTCATATTTGGAGATCTATCAATGTCTCTGAATACTCTTGAGTTCCTAGCTCATTATGCAATACTCCACTTCGGCTGCACACTGGGCTATGTCAGCATATGGTTCTATTCTCCAGTTCTTAAACTTTCTAAAGCAAAATACCTCTCCTCAAATACCACTTCCCTCTATGTGTTCTTCACCCTCTCCATTAGAGTATAAACTCCTTGAAGAAAAGGAGCTGTCTATAGTTTTTGTATCCCTAGCACTTGGAACTGTGCTTGGTAGATAACATTATGTTTATTTCTTGAAGTGATCAGGGGAAAAGGAAAAGAACCTATATATTCTAAAATATTTATTGCAACTCTCTTTGTGGTGGCAAGGAACTGAAAATTGAAGAGATGCTCATCAATTGGGGAATGGCTAAACAAGTTGTGGCATATGATTATGAAAAAATACGACTGCACTGTAAGAACTGATGAACAGGTTAGTTTTTTAAAAAAACATGGAAAGACCTACATGAAATTATGAAGAGTAAAATGAGAAGGACCAAGAGAACCATACAGAAACAGAAACATTATTTGAAAAATGATTTCTGTATGCCTGCCTCTAGAGAAAAAAATTGATAAATAGAAACAAGCAAGACATAGTTTTTATATATACATGTATCTTTTTGTCAAATAATGCCTTCTCTAATGCAGGGAAGGAGGGAAATGCTTGGGGATTTTAATGTAACAAATAAATAAACTTTTTTTAAAGTACATATAAATGCTCATTCATTCATTCATTCATTCATGTGACTTTACTTCCTAATTCTCCCAGTCCCTGAGCCCTATTCTAGCTTCACTTTCTTCCCTTCACCATTTTGACAGTTGACCAATTCATCTACATATTACTCTATACCCTTAAATTCCTCTTTTCAAATACTTACTTGGGGTTATTCCATATAGTGTTAATTTCAAATTAGTAGCTTTGTTTTGTTTTGAGCCTCCATTTTGTGACTGAATAGTTCTTATGCAAGCTCTTTTTTTTTCTGTCAAATGGTAAGTGCTTATGTATAGTTTGGCAATGACATAAATGTTTCCCATATTTGTTAAACAACTGCTAATGACATGTATATCCTGGATCTAATAAATAACTGATAAACATTTTCTAATAACATTAGGAAACTAAAGGTTTGATGAATAGTTTCCTTTTATTGTAAGCTTAGATAATTGCTCGCCAGTCAGAACATAGATATAATTTGTAAACACACTTAGCCAGAACCATAAGAAACCACTGGAGGCCCTAGCAATCAGCTTGCTCCTGGGTTGCTACTAGGACAGGCTCTTAAGTTCCTAGCACTTGGAAATATGAGAATCTCATGTTTGCTTGAGAACAGTGCTGATTGATGGAGACTTTCCAGAATGCCATCATGGAGAGAGACACATGACTTCTGGATGGGCAGAGCAGGAAACTTGTCAGGAGCAATAGTAAAAGACATGACAATACAGGGACCTCTAGGAATCAGCTTGGGGACCATTTTCTTGGCACAGTGTCTGGCACATACAAAGTGCTAAGTGGTTTTCCCTTAGATGATCCACCATCATTACCAAAATATCTTGTTAATCTTTTGTTGTATATGAATGCTATCAACCTATGTTGCTCCACCAAAAATAAAAACACATTAAGTAGCTCCCTCATCCTATTAAAGAAAAAGACACCAAAGAAAGAGAGATCGAAAACTTCCACCTTGAATGTGGAAGACACATTGAAAACTAGGTGATAAAGGAAATTCCAAAAAATATCTCTTGTTCTTATAAGAAAGACATGTCAAACATGAACAAGTCAAGTACGAAGTTGTGGCTGAGCATGTTATTGGAATTACTGGCATTCTGAAATCAAAGTTGAATGGGAATATAACACTTAAAGCAATTAACACCTACACATTACTAGTATAAATGTATTTAGAATTGTAAAGTGTACTATAACAAACAGGTTTGGAGAACATCCTAATAAAAAGGTATACTTAAAACCTTTCTAATACACAGGGCATATTAGAGAGAGAGAGAAAGAGAAAGATGAACACCTCCTTGTCAATGAGGAGATGGACAGACATTCTTAGGGTCCATGACAAATAGGCCAAAAACCCATCTAAATAATTTTGGAACAAGAAGATTTCACAACACTATGGTGGTAAAGTTTGATGACAGGTACATGCCATTGATTTTGTAACTTGTAACTGAAAATTAGTTACATTTGAATAGAATCCATAAGATGGCAAAGGTTTAAGAGTGGAAACAAAAAGACCTTTTATGGGTGATCTCATATCAATTAAACCAAACATGTCAACAGAAAAATGTTTAACAAATGACTGAATCACATAGATTTGTTTGAGGAAAATGAGGGGTTAAGGATAGCAATTTAAGAACAGATCATCACTAGTAGAACTTACAGATGGGTTAACTTGGAAGAATCCAGACTTACTGATCAATGCAGATTATTCCATAAAGTGGTAGAAACTTTGCAACACACCACTTCAGCCTACAAAATTTAGTACCCATTCAATAGTGAGAACAACATGGCCAGGTGGCTAGAATAATACTTCAAAAGCTTGCCATCTTTCATGGGCTCACTTATCACAAATTTCCATATTAGAAATACAGAACTGAAACTCTCCTTGAGAATAAACCCAATACTCTAGTGAAACCAGTAAAATATTACAGTTCAAACGGTTGCCCATAATGGCCAGTTCATTACATCATTCTATAATGTAAGACCAACATTTTAAAATATATGTTACTATACCAAATAATCATAAACTCCAAGCTTCACATAATGAAAAGCTTGCAAATCTAGTAAGGAAATCAGTCATGAAGAAATACAATGAGGGAAGGGAAAGGGAATAAGCATTAGTTAAATGCTTATTATATTACAGGCATTGTACTAAATATTTACAAATATTATGTCATTTGATCCTTACTACAATCCTGGAAGGTAGATGCTGTTATTAATCCTCTTTTACAAATGAAGAAATTGAGGCAGGCGACGGTTAAGTGACTTGCCCAGAGCCACACAGCTAGTTAGTGTCTTAGGCAGGAATTGAACTCTAATCTTTCTGACTCCAGGTGCAGCCCTCTATCCATTATGTTACCAAGCTTCCGGAGAGGCATATATGATATGATCTCTATCATCTTGTCTGCTACTGGAGTTGTGCCAAGGATGCTTTCAGTGAACCTACAGAAGTATAAACTTGCACCCTGAGATTTTTAGGCAACTACAAAAATCAGTCATTTTATCTACCTGTGCAATAATTCACAGAACATTAAATATAAAAGAATAACAGCTGAGTGGTGATTTGTTCCAGGATTGTTTCTATCTGTAACGCCACCAAAGAAGTTGGAAATAAGATAAAAACAAGATTACAACACCCTCCAAGTTCAATCCATCATCTGTGCTGTGAAGTAGAACTATTGCAGGATATTTTAACTGCTTGTGTCCATCCTCATGTCTGAAATGCTCTCCTGCTTCACCTCACCTTCACTTTCTGGTTTCCTTAAAGACTCAGATCAGATCTTATTTTCTCCAACAGGATTTTCTTGGTCTCTCCCATAGCTAGTGACTTTCCTCTCAGATTACATTCTATTTACATTCTATATATGTCATAGGTATTGCTTGTATGTTGTCTCCTCAGTTACAATGTCACATCCTTGAGGGCAGGGACACATTTCCTTGGTCCAGTGCCTAGCACATACTAAGTGCTTAATAAATTCTTGTTGATATAAATCTTTTGCAGTGTTACAATAATGATTGACAGAGCATGGTTATGGCAAAGGAAGAGACTAACACCCTAACTTCTACATAGAACTGAAAAAGTAGTGAGATAGAATCCATAATTATTGGCTTAAAAGTTTCACGATACTATATGAATTACAGGCAAAGCATGTTAATAGCTTCTCTTTAGAGATAATAATATTCTATTGATTCATGTGCCATAATTTGCTTAGTCATTTCCTAATAAGAGGGTGACTCCCTCCTTTTAGTCCCTAGTTTTGGACTACTACAAAAAGAGTTGTATTTTACATGATATGTATGTATGGGCAAATGTTTATGTGTGTGTGTATGTATGTAGAAATATGTCCTTTTCTTCTTTGATCTCTTTCAGGTATAGGCTTAATAGTCATTTATCTGGGTCAGAGGGTACTTGTATAGTAGGTTAGTAACCTTTTAGGCAGAGTTCCAAATGGTTTTCCAGAAAGGCTAGACCAGTTCGCAGCTCTACCACTAGTTCTTTAGTGTGTCAGTGTCCCCACAGCTCCTCCAGCATCGCATATTTTTTTCTTTTGGTGTCTGTGGCAATCTGATGGGTATGAGAAAGAACCTTGGAGTTGCTTTAATTTCCATTTTTTGAATTACTAGTGATTTTGGAGCATTTTATATGGTTGTTGTAAGCTGTTCCATTTTTTAAAAAATCGTTAAAAATGATTAAAGTCATCATCATATTATTATTGTGTAGCAAGGTCAATGAGTAAAATATCTAATAAATAAAGTACATGCAACTTAGTCACATAATTATAAATTCTTGCACTACTAATTACAATTACTTCATAAGTTGGTTTAAATTTGGGATTATCATAGTTGAAGAGATACCTTATAGTTTGATAATTTTTTTTAAGGAAAGGGCAGGAAATAAGGGGTGGACCTTGAGCAGGCATCTATGTAAGATAAATTGCTGTTGGGGTGAAGTGGCTGGTTATAGTAATAGCTAGAAGCCATAAGTGGTTATAAGCTTTGAAGTCAGTATAGCTTTGATGTAGTTCTCCCATAGTTAATTCTAAGAGAGTCTGGAAAAAGAGAAGACTTTCCAAACACTATCTTTGGTATTTTTGCTTAGGAACTTCTAATATGTAAAAAGATTTGTCTGTGTGAACTTTCAGTCTATCATTAATCTATGCTTTTGTTTTTAAAGATATTCTGAATAATTTGAAACTGTAAGTACAAATTAGAGTTAGTTTATGGCAAAGTCATTAGTTTCTGATATATAATAGTAAAGAATTTTTCTTAAGTATTTCTTAGGGTGCATTAGTCATTCAGATATTATTAGTAGGTACAATTACACTGCATAGAAATAATTAAACAATGCTGAGTGCCTTTACTTTGCTAGGCATAGTCTAGATCAGTGATTCTCAAAGTGGGCACCACCGCCCCCTGGTGGGTGCTGCAGCGATCCAGGGGAGCGGTGATAGCCACAGGTACATTTGAGGGGCGGTAAATAACTGTAAGGGGATGGTGATAGTATGTGACAGGGGGCGCTAAGTAATATTTTTTCTGGAAAGGGTGCGGTAGGCCAAAAAAGTTTGGGAACCACTGGTCTAGATGAAGGAAAACAAATATGATTCCCAATTTTAGGGAATTTACAAATTATAACTCCCATATAGTCAAACATAAAAGGAGATGAAAACAACACAACAAATTTAAATAAACATCAATTAAATAAGTAAAAATCAAATTGTTTTCCATAATAATTTTGACCATATTTGTGACTAGTTCAACTACATACTATTCTTTTACTGCTGAATCCCTTGCAACTTTGTCATATCTCCCAGCCTTGGCAAACATCTGTTTTGGACTCCATCTATCTTCTCTGCTTTCATCCTTATTCTGATGAATTCTGTTGGAAAAAGTCAAGTGACCAAGGTACCTGGGTCCACTGACAAATGGCAGAAGAAGCAGGCTACAATGGGAAAAGCTCTGGATTTAGAGTCCAAGAATTCCAAATTCAAATGTTAGCATTGCCAATAATCATGTTTTTGACTTTGGGCAAATCATTTAGCCTTTCAGGTTACCTCATCTGTAAAATGTGGGGTGATGATTTAGATGACCTCTGAGTTCCCTTTTAGCTCAAAATCCATGATCATATGAATGTTTTGAATACATGTTAACGTTGTCTCAGTTAGGACTTCACTGTGGTATGACAATTCTTTTATTCTTCTGATTGATTATATTACATTCCCCACAGCAGGAGTACAATATTCCTGGCACCATATGCCAAGGAATTTGCCAACGGTCTGTCAAGTCACACCATCATAAGCATCACCATCCCCCACTGACAGTAATGGAGATGGTCCAGGACACTGAACCCAAGAGCCTTGGGAACAGCAGTGACCCCCAAAACTACCATGTCTGCTTCCAGCCCAGCCTCCACAGTCATCCCTGAGGAAAGAAATTACTGTGGAGAAGGGACCCTCACCTCTACCAGCAACAATTACCGACTACTTATTATTCCTAAAGCTCTTCAGTTCAGGGTTCTGGTCCATATCAGGGTTTGCAGGGAGGTGATGGTCAAGATAGTGTTTGATTTTGTCCTGCACATACTGCCTGCTGTCTCTTCCCCAGGGAGCCTTGTTGCTTCAGCTACACTAAATTGCCCACCCTGTGAGTGACAGTTGCTTGGCAGTTGATGGGGAATGGCTGGCCCTTTTTCCACAGAAGTTTCCTGTGGGATGAGAGCTGTGAAGGCTTGACTGGAAGCATCACTAGTAGTCTAGGGCGATGTTGCCATCCCTCAAAGCCCTCATGCACTTATTAAAACACTTTAGAATTGAACTCCTTCCTACATTTTCAGTCATAATTTACATGACTTCCCTTTACTCACTCTAGGTTGTAGCCTAATTGGGCTACAAATTTTTCAGTGACCTCATCATTCCATTTTCCCACCCCATTGACTTTGTAGTCTATTTATTCCCATGCCTGGAATTTCTTTTTTACTTTTACCTCTTAGAATTCTTAGATATCTCCCAGAATCAGCTCAGGTCCTACTTTCCATGTGAAAACTTTCCTAATCTCTCTAGTTACAAATGTGTTCTCTCTTTTCAAATTACCTTGTATGTATTAAGATATACACATTGCATGACTTTAGAAGGATGTAAGCGCCTTGAAGATAGGACTGATTTCTTTATTGGCTTTGTACTTTCATAGTCTTACCCAATCCCTTACATGGAGAAGAAACTTAGTAAATGTATGGTGAATTGAATTGAATATTTTGGTAATTAAATAAACAAATGCTTTCCTGGTGTCTAAAGCTGAAAGGTTTCTTTGAACACATTTTCTGGTGTTCTCTTTTGTCCGCATTAAATTTTACCTGGCATTTCATTTGGCTCTGTGCATGTTCAATCAACAAACATTTATCAAATGGCTCTAGGTACAGGGCATAATTGTGGGTGCTTGGGATACAAAGAAAAAATGAAATAATACTTGCCCTTAAGGAGCTTACCTTTTGTTAGGGGGGCAGGAAGGAAAAACAATATGTATATCGATAATAAATATATAATAGTTAAAATGATAATTTATCTAACCTAGTAGAAATGTCAATTAATTAGAGAAGAGAGCCTGGAAGCTGGGAGACCAAGCAAAGGACTATTTCATTAAAGTGCTTAAAGTCTGATCTAAACTACTGGCCATGTGAGTAAAGAGAATCTTAGAATCCCAGAATTTTGAAGTTAAATTGGACCTTAGCTGCCATGCAGTCTAGACCATATCTGAAAGAAATCCCTCTCATAATAAACCTGGTAAATGGTTATCCAGCTTGCTTTTGAAGATCTCCTAAGATAAGCCAGCCTACTTTTGGAATGGGTGCTTTTTGTTAGGAAGGTTTTCCTGACACTAAGCCTAAATTTGTTGATGTGCAACTTCTACCAATTTATTCTGGTGCAAGTGTTTTGGAGGAAGTTGAATGGACAAGACTAGGCAACCGATTAGACATGAGGATGAGGGACAGGGAAAAGTTAAGGATGAACTCTGGTGACTGGAAAAATATTTGTGTCCTTTCACATGCTACATTATATCAAAGACCTCTGATCTTGTTGGTGTGGGAACTCCCGCCACTAAGACCTCTCACAATCCATTTTTAAGTTGTAGAATTTTCTGAGAATCAGAGAAATTTAAGTGGCTAGTCCAGCGCTCCATCCACTAAACCGTGATAACCTTTCTTGTGATATGAATCATTTAACATTACAGACTCTTATTTGTTTGTCATATCCCAGCTCAAATATATGATAAATGTTTGTTGATATAAAGCAGGAGGCAAGAGGTAAGAATGGCTTGAACTTTTTTGTGTGTGTGCTTTTCCAGTTCAGACTTTGGTCTGACAATACTTAAAACCCGATTCATTACCAGACATTCTTCTAAAGGGAAACAATATGAAGAGTATTAGGTCTGGAGTCAGAAACCTGGGTTCAAATACCTTCTTTTCCACTTACCAGCTATCTAACTGCTGGCAAGTCACCTAACATCTCTAGGTCTCTGGCTCCTCCTCTGTAAAACGTATATGGGTATCAGAACAAATGACCTCTAAGGTTTTTCCTGGCTCTAAACCTATGACCTAATGATTCTCTAAAATCATGATTTGTTCATTTCTTTATATGTGTAAGAAGCACATAGAATAATGAAGGAGATTCCACAGCCAGCTGTTAAGATGAAGGGGTTAACTAGTTGCATGAAAACATGGTAAGATTATTGGATTGAATTCTTATCCTTTAAGAATGTTTAAGCATTTGCTTTAAATGTAAACAAAAACCTCTGTCGGTAATTAAGTTTGAAGATGCAACTCACAAAAAGTAGAATATTCACTATAAGTTAAAATAAATTAGTTTTTTAATAGATAGGTTTGAAATGTAATCATTATATTGCATTTAAACATTCTCAGCAAATCATATTTTAAAATGTAGAAAAATGTCAATTTCAGTAGAAAGACAGTAGGATAAGAACTATTAAAGCAGTTTAAGCTCTAATCTTTTATGTGTGTTTCAAAGCTGATAATCTGCACATTTGCACATGAACCTTAAAATAAAGCTGCCATTCAAAAAGTCATCTAACTAAGCATGAGTAGAAAAATGGGCCTGTGACCAATAAATTATGAGTACAACACCTCAAGGTTAGAGGGCATGGATGATTTCAACATATCTTACCAGATATGGCAATGGATTAAGCCAGGGGATTGTCTACTTTACAACCTTAACCTGTGACGACCTTTGAAGTCTTCCAGTGACCTCTATTTTGCTCTTTCACATTAGTTGTTAGTTATACTAATTACAGGCTAATAGTACTACTGGTGCCAAACATTCCTTCCCTCTTCTCCCGCCCAAAAAGGCAGCCAAAGAAATAGCTCTAATGACTTCAACCAACTACAAATTCTTTTTACATTATAAGCACTTCTAATTTGGAATGGGGCACTTATAGACATCAAAGAAAAGATACTAAAGGCACTGTGAGCTTGTGGATTCTATTAGGTACTTCAGAAAGGAAGCTACAAAATTAAAATAAAAAATACCAGCAACTTTTCATGCACCTGGAAATTTAGGATGGTTGAGCCAAACTAGCTAAATTGGATTTTATGCCATTATTTGATTGGGGGACTTAGTGATTTGAAATACAAAGCATTATCTAACTATTCTATAAACTAGTATTTACTCACCAAACATCAATAAAATTCCTATTATAATTTAAAAAATCACTTTAGTTAAATATTCATGCCAATACTTACCTAATAATATATAGCTTTTTAGATAGGGACTCCCTTAACCTGACTGTAGGTTTCAAAAAACACTTAAAAAGCTGCAATATAAATCATTCAATAGAATGAAGCTATACACTAATCAGACTCAGAATAAAGGGAAGAAATTTAGACCAACAGAATCATATTTATATTAATAAAATCCATTAGAGACTTGTGTAAAAAATACTATGTGTTCAAAGTATCTTTTTATTTCTTCTTGAAAGAAATGCAAAATAACTTCTAAACCACACTAAAATAATAGGTCACATCAGAGCTATAACAAAGATTGAGGATTCATTTAATAATACAGATCAATCAATACACATTTATTAAGCACCTATTATGTTCCAGGCACAGTGTTAAATGTGCTAAACTAAAAAGAGGCAAAGATAGTCTTTACTTTCAAGAAGTTTCTAGTCTAATGGGGGAGGAACAACATAAGAACAATTATATAAAAAGCAAGCAGCAGACAGTTTAAAGAAATCTATCGGGAAAAAAGGAGAGTCCAACTAATTATTAGTATTGCAACAAGATTCTTTTACAAAATAATTCACCGAAATATTTCTTAAACTGTCAAGGTATATATTACTGATGAGTGGGATGATCCAGGAAAATGTGATTGAAATGCAACTTTTCTGGGAAATCTCTTGAGCGGCACCTATGATTTTCAGTTACAATGTTTCCAATCGGACTGAGCTATTCAAAAGTGGCCCTCAGAGATGGATTCCTCTTTCAATCTGAGAACAATCTATTCTTGGAGGCAAGAAAAGCAGTGCTATCCTATAAGAAAAGCTCACATTAGGGTATAAGGATTTTGATCCTGTATTTTCTGTTTCTTTTTTTTTTTTTGAGAAGGAATAGAATTGAATCAAATAGAAAATGGGCTTAAACTTTAGCTATGAGGGATTCTGGTGAGACATAAGGGGTAGCAGGAGTAATATCTTCCATGTAGATAAGGCCAGTTTTCCCTTAAAAGGTACTAAAACTACCCATGAAACTTAATTGGCTCAGAAGACTCTATTGGCCTAAGAACCAACACTATTCTTTGAAGAGGAATGGAAAGTATACTCAAATTGAATTCATTTTGCATCTTTGCCAAGTATCTTTTCCTTGCTGATGCTAGAGAAAACCTATGCTTGTTAACTGTCACATGGTTTATGAGTAATTCATTTTGTTCCAATATGGAATCTGGAGCACCAGACTGGCCTGCATTTGGCTTGGCTTACTCCAATTGGTGATAGCTGGATTGTATTGGCCTCATTGAAGTGAGGGATGGTTGATGTGGAGGAAGGTGAGCCCCAAGGAGTGGTGGTGGCTGCTTTGAGTTGACTACCACTGCCCCAGGAGAACTAGAAAGTAAGCTTTTGAGGACATTCAGCAATTAGAGATATGATTATACCCTGGGTCTTTAAGAACACTTGGACTTGTCAAATGGTTCAACTTCAAAAATGTAGTTTAAGAACAAAAGCCATTCTCTAACTCAGTGATTCCCAAAGTGGGTGCTACCGCTCCCTGGTGGAGCAGTGATGGTCACAGGTACATTTATCTTTCCTATTAATTGATATTAAAATTTAAAAAATTAATTTCCAGGGGGCTAAGTAATATTTTTTCTGGAAAGGGGGAGGTAGGCCAGAAAAGTTTGGGAACCACTGCTCTGATAAATTATTCAATGAAACGAATGGCCAATTCTTAAAAAAAAAACAAATTCAAGATATTAACAGCCATATGAAAAAATGTTCCAGATCATTAGGGAAATTCTAATTAAAACTGCTGGGAGGATCTATTTCCAACCATCATATCAGTGAAGGTGAAAAAAAGGGAAAATGACAAATCTTGAAAGAATTGAGGGAAAACAGGTACCTTAAGGCCCGGTTGTTTTGGAAATGAATAGAAGTGACTTTAAAGAAGATTCAATGCCATCTGCTTTGCTATAGCACTATAAGGGACCCCTGTGTGTTTCCAGTTTACTTGCAGCTCAGTTCTGGTAAGTGTGCTAACTTCCTTCTAGAAGGAAGACTCCTAATAGGAAGACTGCTTCTCAAGAAAGGTTCTTTGAGAGCAGAGACAGTCTTGCTTTTCTATTTTTGCTGTGAGCCTAGAATTTAGCATAGGGCTTTGCACAAAGAAAACACTTAAATGCTTTTGCATTCTTTCAGTTGGGCATAGCTATTTCCCAGCCTTTGTGCTGGCCCTGCTGGCCTGCTAGTGACAAGTGAAAAACTCTTGACTTCTTTCATACTGGCTTTTGTACTTAGGCTACCAAGAAGTCATGTCAAAAGTTTTGAACTAGCTTCCTGGACATGAGAATAATTTCAGTGCTGTTTATAGAAAAATAATATTAGCTAGCTTGCTAAGGAAAAAATAGTTCAGCTTATATAGCAGGAACCCAAGTAGATATTGTTCATATCATATCTCATTCCTTGGTGGTAAGGTTCCATCAGTCAAATAGCCTTAGAGTTGTTACTGGATAGCCCTGACCTTGGGCAGTTGAGGAACCCAAAATAGATAGCAAAGGGGAGGAATAAAAACAGAAAGCTTTCCCCTTGAAGACAGAATGAACTTTGTGATGGGTGATGCCAATCTTTACAGTTCATAGTGGGTCTCCTGATATAAAGCAGTGATGATGAGCAGAATAAGTTACAGAGTCACAGCGAAGATGATAATAAGCCTGCCACAGTCTCTTCCTAAGAGTGATCCCCATCATGAGTTGAGGTCATGTGGAGGAAGGTGGCTAAGAGGTCATTCCCCCCTTGCATGCAGCCTCTGTCTGTTAGTGACATTGTTATATCATGATTCATTCTGTACAACCTCCACTCTGTGTTCTCTGGCCAACCTTCCAGACCTTTCTCTCCCTAGGAGTCTTATGCCAGTGTGTGAATGTGTGGTTGATACCTATTTAATTCTGCATTCTGTATCAATCATTCCTCTCATATTGTCTGAAAATAAATCAGTGACAGTGAATCATGCTGAAGTTTAAGAAAAAGATAGCAGCTAAGTTCAAAAGTTTACAATATTAAAAAAATTCATGCCTGGCCTGCCTGCACATGAGGACAATTTTAATTTAACACGGAGCCTAGTCAATTTCTGATGTCCTATGGAAGGAAAGAATAATATAGCAAAATGAAAACACTGGGTAAGCCTATGGCCATTTGTGCTTGATTTACTCTGATAACTTTCCCCTCTCCTCAGATCAGTTACAAATTATTAAATTATCAGCATAATTTGTATTCTCTGAGAACATACCAAACTGGTATTAGGGAAAATGTGGCTGGAACTCTGTTTGGGAGCCAACATGAGATTAAGTCTTTGTTTCTTATGAAACCCAAAATACATCATCTACATGCAGAGGAACAGAGTCTATTAGTTATCTATAGGTCAGAAAGCAGACAGGAAGTGGATGTTAAAGGATCCAGCAATGACCTGCCCAGATTGACTTTTCTAAACTGTTTGCAATGTGTCATTGAGAATAACTTAAATTCAGGAATCAAGATTTGTATGAATTACAAACCTCCTTGTGAAGCAGTTACTGGTAACTCTATTTTAAAATACCTTAATGTTCTCAGAATAATCACTTACCTTGCAGTTTTTAAATATTCTTATTAAATTTAAACATAGTTCACTTTTGGAACTCTTCATCTATTAGGTTAGTTACCTTCTGGCTACTCTCTGTTGGTGGGAAGGGTCTAGAAAGGCAATTGCCCAGTGGAATTCACTTAATGTGTGCCCGCTGCCTAAGTAGACCTTTTGAAATTATTCACCTAACAAATGTTTCATTATACATGCTTTGGGGATCCTCAGAAGGAATATATATTCATAAGAAAGAGATATACTGCTGCCGGATTCTAATAGATTTCTGGCTACTCTTCAAAAACAAAACTTATCTGCTGAAATACCTTAAGCTAAAAAGTGTCACCTAGTATTTAGAGAATGTCCCTGAAATACAGTTCAGCACTGGGTCCTACCACTGAGAAGCCCACATGATTTAGGGGAAATTACTTAATCTTTTATTCTTCCAGTTCCCACATTAGTAATGTAGGGATAATACCACTATCGACTTAATAAGACTTTTTTGTAAGGATTAATTAGCATGTATCTCAAAGTTCTTTGAAAACTCATGAACAGAAGCAGCATTGTAGTTATTAATAACACTAATGATCTACACTATTTTCTCATTTCAGAGAAAGTAGAGTATTATTAAACACCATATACCCTGCCAAGTACTTTATTATAATAAGAACTTTTTATTGTCAGAACAACTCTGTCAAATGGTTTTTGTAACCCTATCTCTAGAGAAGGAGAATAAGGTACAGAATAATCCATCACTTTACATCAATCAATCACTAAGTACATTCATGGAATAGCTACTAAATACCCCTAGTCTTGCTAAAAGCCATGTGGCTTATAGTAGATGAATGCTGAATTATGGAGTCAGGAAGAATTAGGTTTGCATCCTCACACCAACACTTACTACTTGGGTGATTCTAGGTAGGTCATTTGATTTCTTTGAGCCTCATAGTAGGTGCAGGGCTCACTTCATAGGTTTGCTGTAAAACTCAAATGAGATCATGTCTATATAAAGGGATTGCCAACTTTTAAAGTGCAATATAAACATCAGCTAGAAATACAGTGGCACATTCAGAATGAAAATACAATGATCAAAGTAAACCAGGCTTCAGAAGAGATTAGATATTATTTGTGAACAAAAGGAAGTTGAGACTCCTACTTTTCAAAGCATCTTTAGGTCTTCCGCCAGGAACCATTAACCCTATCATTAACCTTTCTAATCCTTTTAATGTGGTGATAGACATGAATAAAGCAGTTTGGCACACCTTAGAAACTTTTTTCTTGAACCTTCCAACTGGGCTTAGTGGTCTTGATTTGAAATATGAACACTATCCAATTGAATTCAACAAACCATTATGATCTCAATGGAGAATATTTTCTTTCAAGTAGCAGGCTGAGATGAATATTCATATGGTATCTTTTAGATATATTAATATCCTTTGTAGAAACAGATCCAAATTTTAGGACTGAAGGGAACTTAGAAATCATTAAGTTCAAATCGTCTATTTTACAGACAAGGAGACTGAGGCTAAGTGATCTGCTTCAAATTACAAAGTCAGAAGAAAAGCAAGGTCTCTTGATTCCTAGTCTAGTGCTCTTTCTTCTATACCAGAGTGACCTCCTATGCCATTAACTCTGATATTTAACCTAGATCAATAGCTATTCAGAGTAAATTATACAGTGGCTTGGTCTTGTTTGATGAGAAAGAACAAATAACTACTTCTGAATGTGGCAAACCCATTCCCAATATCTACTTATAGAGTTTAGTGAAATGGAACTGTGGGTATGTATATGTGTACATACATATGATTGTCTGTCTGTATGTTTGTGTGAAGAGGCCTCTTAGGATGATTAGCAACAGGTTGGTTAGAGCTCAAAGTATTCAAGACAAGGATGCTGCTATTATCTACCATGCACTGGCACATGTGTAATTCAATTAAATTTCTAGAGATAGTTGGAGCATTCATTTACTTTGTGCCAGGCACTGTGCTAGATAGAGCTGGTTCTGAAGTCAGAAAAACCTAGATTCAAGTCTTGTCTCTTATATAACAATTATATATCCACAGGTAAATAATTTAATCTTTTGATGTCCTAGACATTTTTGAAGACCCTGAATTAAGGACAAATTGCCAATATGTATCAATAAACAGAGTTTTCATGCTGGAAATTCTTCAGTCTCAAGAAATTATAAATAAGCAACAAAACATACTAAAAATTTAAGTGCAAGAACTTGGCTGAGAATTCAATAGGTGAGAGTTCTGGGGAAGAAGATAAAAAGCTGAAGACAATTAAGTAATATCAAGGAGAAAAAAAGACAAATAACTGATAGCTTTCAGGAAAGGTCTTGAAGGGAGCTAGTGACTCTTTTAATTTTTATTTTTTATTACTCTTACCTTCTGTCTAAGAATTGATAATAAGTATTCATTCCAAGGCAGAAAAGTGGTAAGGGCTAGGCAATTGGGATTAAGTGACTTGTTAAGAGTCTTACAGCTAGACAGCTGGTGATTCTAAGGGGCAATGGCAAGAAGGAGTAAATTCCTGGGATGGAGGGCAGTCCATTGCATAGAAGACTGAATGCAGAGTTCCAGAAACAGTAGAAGGCTAGTTTGTCTAGAATATAGAGGACATGATTGGGAACAATGCCAAATGAGTTTGTAAAGTCAGATGTGAACCAGGCAATATATTCCAAGATATAAGGGACTTAGAAATCACCTAGTCCACTTACAAATGAATAGACCCAGATAGATCAGGAGTCTTTTGAAAGTCACACAAGGAGCAAGTAATAGAGCTGGGATTTGAATCAAGTCTTCTGACTCCAAATCCAGGGTCCTTTCTGGTGTACCTTGTGCTTATCCTTAGTCTAAATAAGTCATGCTTTTTATAAGATTTACTTAAAGGGATGTTTTTTTTAAATAGGGAAACATAGCATGTACAATAAAAATAAATCTGCTTGCTAATTAAGGCACAAAGTCAGACATTAGTATTATTGCTATTAATAACAGGAACATGCATATGGAGTTGGGAAAACTTCAAGAACTTGATGCCTTGAGAGTGATTTGCTCCTGATCCCAACTTAGTTAAGACACTGCTTCGAGGTTGGAAAATATTTTCCTTCTATCAACTCTTTGAGGTGGATAGTATAATTATTATTACCATCATTTTACAAATCAGGAGACCAAGAAGCTAAATGATTTAAGACCTACTAGTTGCTTCTTTTCTTCCTGATTTACTTATTGATATTTATGCTTTCTCTTCAACATGTTTTATGATTCTATGCTTAGTAAATATTAAAACCTGAGCTTGAACTCAGGTCTTCTGACTCCAGTACTGACAATCTTTCATGTTTTATGTGTAGTCTAATGGAGATATATCTGTGTAGATAGGTAAAATGAATATTGGAACTACTAAAGTACATAAAAATTCACACAGGAGAGGTAAAAATACTGGAATTATTAAAGTATGTGTATATTCATACCTAGGAGTAGCTAATTGTACATAAATAAAAGTAAAAAAGGAAGGATGAAATATTTAGGGTAAATTTTGGAATTTATTTGGAGGTAAGTTTGCTAACGATTGAGTAAGTGGAAGTATTATTTTCATTAAAACAGTGATAGAAAATTTATACTTGGATTTCAGTAGAAAATGGTATTTCATTTATATATAGTTTTATTTCAACTCCAGCATCATTGGATCAACTGTGAGAAAATATTTAAATCTCACAAATTCAAGCACCTTCTGTTTCCTAAATGTTCACATGGTGTATGCATGCTTACAAGGAATGTTCATCAAATAAATTAAGTGTTTACTGACTAATGCAAGAGACTCAGTTTAAAAATAAAAATTATACAATTTTGTATGGATGTGCCATTTGTGAGAATCTAAATAAAAACAATACAGATACTTTCACTTTCCTTTTAAAGTGAAATATTTTTGTTAGTGCTGTACTTTAAAATTCCTGGCCAAGAAGAAAGATATTTATGAATCTAAGTTAACTATCTCAGTGACACCACAGAGAAGAAGCTAAATCTATTTTTTTTGGCCAAATATAGTATCTGTGTGATTACCTTTGTAGTGAATTTATGAGAAGGAATATACAAAAATTCTCTTACATAAAAGATTTATCTAATTCTTTTCTTTTTGGCACTGAAATAGGCTGATTAGGCTGATATTAGAAATTTTTCTTGAAATTAGGTGATCATTCTAAATATTTATTTATATGCATATTAGAGATTATTACAAAAACTATAGGTTATGTCCTAGAGACTCTGAGAATTCATTCTGATCTACATAGATTAATCAATCTTAAAATTACTCATAGCAACAATCACCATATGACTACTTCCTAAAAGCAATTATTTGTCACTGTTTTTCATAAATATACTATAATCATAACAAATTAAAGCAATGTCACTTGACTGTCCTGTTAGTATGATGAGAGTAGTTGATGTAACTTGTTATCAGAAAGTGATACAGCATTTAAATAGGTTCAGATAGCAATTTTTTTTTCTGGGGAAAATTAGGAATTAGATTTTCACTCAAATACCCCAATTTTTATTCTAAGGATGAGACCTTCACATATTTCTGAACAGAACACAAAAGTCTTGCCAACAAAACTATCTATTCTAACATTGTTTCTTTTCTTTGGGTCATATTAGTTAGGATAGAAGGTACTTGACTTTTCCTAAAATAGTGAGAAAATTGGCCCTATATAATCATTTATTTAGGAACTACCTACCTACCCATGTACCTGCTCTCTTTCAAAATAGTCTCTTACTAACACCATTTTAATCACAGCTTAAGAATCTACAGTGTGTTATCTATTATCTATTGCATCACACTCAGTTTTAACTTTGGCCTAACAATCAAAGCCTTCCATGACTTAACCTCATCTCCTCTCATACCAGGATCGTTCTGCTCCAATCAAGATAATCTTTCCCCTCCATGTCCTTGAATACCCTCATACTCTATCATTCATTTATTCAGAAGGTAGTTCTTTAGCACAAACTATTTAGACAATAGTGGAGAGGCAGAATAACTGTCATGATTTTTGCTCTTAAGCAACGTACAGAGATTTATATCCATGAAAAATTCAGAACTATGTAATAGTCATAAAACAAAGCACAACATTTATAACTGAATCCAAAAATAAGTATGGGAATTAAATATATAGTTTAAGTACAATGAGAGAGAGAGAGAGACAGAGAGAGAGAGAGAGAGAGAGAGAGAGAGAGAGAGAGAGAGAGAGAAAATAAGAAAGGAAGAGAGATGATGTTAGCTAGAGTTAACAGAGAAGGCTTCATAAAGGAGACTGAGGCAGGTAGGTTGTGCAATGGATAGAACATGATACTTAGGGTCAAGAAGAAACTCAATGGAAATAATTATTATCCAACTCACATGGTTATTGTGAGGAGTGCTATATGAAGCTCAAAGTGCCATATAAATGCTAGCTATTATGTTGGCTTTTAGATCTTGCTAGGATTGAGACAGGAAAAGAAGAGAGAGCAAGATATGTATGGAAACAGTATAAGCAATGGCACATGTAGGGTACATTCCTCCAACCTATAGTCAATCCTTTACCAAGTCTTATAGATTTACCTTCACAACATTTCTAACATTTATACCCTTTTCTCCACTCCCACAAGCACAATGCTGGTTCAGGTTCTCATCAACCTTGGCCTGGATTACTGCAATATTTTCCTAATTGTTGTCTCAGTCTCCAGTTTCTCTCTGTCCAGTCCATCTTTCACACAGGCCAACTTGACATGTTCAAAAAACTCCCCTGCTTAGGAAGCTTCAAAGGCTCCCTGTTGCTTCTAGGATAAAACTGAAATTTTTTTTGTTTGACATTTAAAGCCCCTCAAAACCTGGTTCCAACCTTTTTTTTTCCTAGACTGACTTCATTTTATTCTCCCTCAGAACTTTATATTCAAACCAAACAGGCCCACTTGCTATTCTCCCCCCAAAACATTTTCTATCAACTGATTCTTTGCCTTTGCAAAGGCTTTCTGTGATGTGTGGCACATCCTTCCTATTCCCTTCTTCCTCTTACAAAAGGCTTTTCTTGATTGTACCAATTCCAAGTGTCTCCTCCCCTAGAAATTACTTTTTATTTATTTGTATTCACTTATCTGTATATGTGTTGTCTGGTTCCCTTTTACCCACCCCTCTTCATATCTTCACATTGAATGTAGGCTACTTGAAGGCATGTACTATTTCTTCTTCTCCTTTTTTTTTTAATCTGAGCATCTTCATGAATGGTACCTGGGGGCAGATCATTATAATCTAAGTGATTCTATTTAAATGTAGCATATGATAAGCAGGGCATCTGTTTCATCTTCTGTTCTCCCCAGGACCAAGAAGAGTCATTGTAATTAATAAGAATTCAATGGTCTTCTTGTACTATTTTCATTGAATTAATATATCATTATAAATATCATTTATAAGATTCTTCCAGTGTTGCTTTCTTTAGACATTCTTAATGATTTCTTGTTGAAATCTACCATTTCTCTAACCTTATCAGCATGAAAGCCAACTACTATCCAATGACAATATAAGATATGAAAGCCATTAGAGGAAAACAACAGGTCTGTGATGTGGCTTGGAGGACCTCAAGCCCTATAATAACTCTGAAATATATTTCCTTTATTCTCACCATAGAGCTCTGGTCAATCCCATTTTGTGACTAGTCTCAAGGAAAGAATACACAACCAAGTAGGGTGGAATGTCCTAAGGGTTTAGGCTACCATTCTATACTTATTTGCTGATCCACCCCACAGATCAAGACACAAACCTAATATAAATAATTAAACAAAAGCCTTAAGTGAATGCTAATCTATATACTACATTTATTAGCATGCTTTAGAGTACAGCCTGGCTCAGGTGGGCTAGAATAAAGTAAGAAAAATTCAGGCCATGAGCAAATCTAGTAACTTCTTTGTTTTGCTAATTCTACATTTCCTAAACCATGTGTTTCTTTATCCTTTGGGAAAGTTTCTCAAACTCTAGTCAAAGCCATGAGAAGAGGTCCAATAAATTTGCAGTTAGCCATGGAGTAAGTTCAGCTCTTTCTTCCTTCGTTCCTTCCTTCCTTCCTTCCTTCGTTCCTTCCTTCCTTCCTTCCTTCGTTCCTTCCTTCGTTCCTTCCTTCCTTCCTTCCTTCCTTCCTTTCTCTTCTCCCTTCTTCATCTCTTCAACCAGTTACTATGCTCAAAGATCTAAAAAAAACTCTGGGAGCTGATGTAAGATAAGTCTGATTTATCAATTGTTTTTGAACCCCTTGAGAATGGAGAAAAACTGGTGAAGCATCACTCTCAATGTCAGAGATGGGATCTCTCTCCTCTTTGGGAAAGTTGGGGAGCCATTTTTTGGTGATATCAACCTCTATGAAAGATCTAAGGCTGTAGGTCTTTATGCTAGAGTCTCAACTTGAGAGGCAGGCTCTAATTCTCCAACCCCCCTCCATCCTTCCTTAGAGACCTTGATAAGTGTTCAATAAAATTCATTAAGAGATATGTTTTGCATGGTTGGGGAAGAGGGAAGGTATAAGCATTTGTATAGATCTTACTACATGCCAAGAATTGTACTAAGAGCTTTAAAGATATTAATTATCTCATTGAAATCTTCACAACTATTTTAGGAGATAGGTACTGTTATTATTTTTATTTTATAGTTGAGAAAATTAAGGCAGGCAGAGGTTAAGTGACTAACCAATGGCCATATAACTAATAACTAATAAATTTCTGAGGCCAGATTTGAACTCAGGAGTTTCTGATTTTAGAGCTTTAAAGGAAGGGAGAATTGACTAGGCTTTCCTATTCATTGTAACTAACACTTAACATTGTGTGTATGTTTTAACCACTACAAAAATCATCCATTAAAAAAAAAAACCATACACACAGTGTTAAATGTTAGTTACAATGAATAGGAAAGCCTAGTCAATTCTCCCTTTCCTTTAAAGCTCTAAAAACCAGAAATAAAATAAATTTAGAAGTACCCAATAGCTGTTTCTCTTTGAAAGGAATGAATTAGTAAAACAGATGAAGCCTCAGTAGAAATTTTATAACCTGAATTATAAAGGTGGCTTTTTATGTAAATCATGGTCTCCTTTAAAGTAAAGCCTCTTGTCTTTTTCTTAATTACTGGAGCAGATACAGCATAGGCTGTGTTGGGTATTGAGGTAGAACCATTTAAGTACAAATTCATCTCTCAACTGACTGGTACTGCAATCATAGAAACAAGAACTCTGTCTCCAAGCACAGAAATCTATAAATGCATTTTATAAGCATTTAATTTCTTCACAAAAGTTAAATAAGGAAATTCTATTATGTTAAAATCAGAAGTTGGATTATTTTTCGAATGCTCTAAAGTTGAAAAGGAAACATTCAGAAACATGAAAATGGTTTGGGGCTTATATTCTAAACATGGACTAACAAGATGGAGGTATACAGATATGCTAATTGTAATTGTAAATTACCATGTTGTTAGGAAAACAGACAGATGGTAGGTGTCTTCAATCACATAGCTACATTACAGCTCTTTAACATTAATGGGCATCTGATAATAAATATATACATATAGTTATTTTTTTAAACCAAGGTCTTTCCAACTAGTGTATCGCAGTGGTCCTTGGACTTAAGTATTGTTTCTCTCCACTAGAAGACATGATTTAATGGTGAATTGGCTAGCAAAATTAAGAGAAAAAAATTATGCTTTCTATCATTCCTTTAAGAAATGAACTGTCATTGATTTAGCTGAATTTGTTCACAGTACATAGTAGGTAATCAATAAATGTTTATTGAATTGTAGTTCATAAAAAGATTAATGGAAGATGAAACTAAAATTGTTAGGAAAAAAAGAACTGCATTGTTTATTTTAACATTACTCTTTTACATAGTTGGAATAGGGATTCTCTTCAATAGGGTTTATTAGGAATTAATATTTGGCTAGGAGGCCAGGTAGTGCAGTGGATTGTACATTGGTCCCGGAGTCATGAAAATTTGAGTTCAAATCAAGCCTTAGACACCTGTAAATAGTGTAACCTTGGGTAAGCCACTTAACCTCTATTTGCCTCAGGTTCCTCAACTGTAAAATAGGGAAAATAACAGTACCTACCTATCAGGGTTGTTGTGAAGATCAAATGAGATAATAATTGTAAAGCATTCAGCCTACAGCCTGGTACAGAGTAAGTAGTTAATAAATGCTCCCTTCCTTTTTTCTTTCCTTTTTTCATTCCAATTAGAGATGAATGAAATATGAAGAATAATTCAAGAATATGGCAACTCTGAATTGGATAAATACATTTGTGCTAGCAAATCTTTTTTATCCTTTGGGCAGTATGAGTCAATAAAAGTCTGAATTACAGGCTAAAAATTAATCAAAGCAGAGGCTACTGGGATATTTACTGATTGTTAGTAAATGGGCAAAAATAAATTGTTAGGGAATTAACAAAAAAATATGGGAGCAATGAGGAGTTAGTGGTTATAAAAGAGTATTTGGTGAAAATGTGAAAGAATGACAAAGTTTTCCAAGGCACCATATATTGAAGGTATCCAGAAAACAGAAGAATTTAAAGACATTTCCTTTCAAGCCCCCCCCCACCCATACACACACACACACACACACACACACACACACACACACACACACACAAATTCCACCTTCTCAAAGTACCTGTCCTCAAGAAGTTCACAGTCTAATGGGGCACTAGATTATATAAAGTATATGAGAGGTAATGCAGAACATAATTAATTTCCCATTTCTTTTCCAATCTTTCTCTGTATAACATGCCAAGGTCCACTTTCTAGTATATAATATCCACAACCAGGGAAAGATAATCAAAAGTATAATTGAGCAACTTCTCCAAGGGCTTTATAATAACAACCACAGTAACAACAATAGTTAGTTTTATATAGTGCTTTAAGGTCTGCAAAACACTTCACAAATAGTATCTCATTTGATCCTCACAACAATTGTAGGAAGTAGGTTGGTGCATCATTCCTATTTTACAGCTGAGGAAATTGGGCCTGAGAGAGGTTAAGTGACTTTTCCAGGGACACACAGGTAGTAGTGTCTGAGGCCAAATTTGAATTTAAGTCTTCCTGACTCCAGTGCTTGATGCATAGCATGACCCAGCTGCCTCTATTTTAGTGTAGTCTAGGTGGTCATGTGCTCCAAAAAGGGTTACTGGAGAGAAGGAGGTATATTAATTATTTTAAGGATTATGTGACATAAAGTAGTTGGCCTTTATGAATAACACTTGTATGTGTGAGAAACAATGTTATATCCTTCCCCCTGAAGGATCTTGACTTTTTGATCATGCCTTTTTCTACCTGGGACATCCTCTTTTTTTCTTCACCTTTTGAGTTCTTACCAATCTCTTATCTTATGTTTTTAAAGCCTTTACTTTCTGTCTTAAAATCAATGCTAAGTATCAGTTCCAAGGCAGAAGAGCAGTAAGGGCTAGGACACTGGGGTACTTGCCTAGGGTCACAGAGTTGTGTTTAAGGGCAGATTTGAACCCAAGACCTCCCAGTCTCTAGGCTTGGCTCTCTATCCACTATCCACTAAGCCACCCAAATGCCCCCTTCTTCATCTTTAAAACTTTGGAATCTAATGTGAATGCTACTTTCTTCATAAAGCCAGAACCATCCTTCAGGATAAGTAATGACTTTCACCCTCAGACTGCAGTAGCACTTTGTCGTGTCACTCTCTCTCATCCAGCTGCTGTGCAATGTTACCTAGGGCCATCATCTGTACATGTCTTAGCCTCTTGTCTCCCATAAGCTGGGTGAAAGCAGGGACCCAGTCCTATCTATATCTGCTAACTTCCCCAGTACTAAGCACAGTGTTCTGCACAGACTAGAAATTCAATAAATGTTTTCTGAACATTGAAAGTCTTACCCACATAGCTCCTCTCATCTGGGGATACTCTAACTGGTTTCCTTTCCCCACAGGTAGCAAACTCCCACCTTCTCTTCCCTTTCTGATGGTACCCAAACTCTGACCCTCCTCAGTCCCTGCTGTCTACTCCCTCAATTCAAACTACCTTAATGCTACCCCAAAGTCCATGTCTCATGCTAAACCCAATTTGCCCATTCTCCTGTGCCCTTTGGAATATCTGTATAACTAATAAGTTTCCTTTCATGTTCCCCCCATCTCCTGGTGCTACTACTCTGAAGGCAGCTGATAGACTAGGCCTGGAGTCAGAGAGATCTAAGTTCAAATATGGCCTCAGCTTCGTATCAGCTGTGTGCCTCTGGGGCAGGTCATTTAGCTTCTGTTTTCCTCAGTTTCCTCAACTGTAAACTGGGGATAATAACAACATCTTACTACCACCCCCCCAACCCCCGGGGGATGTTGTAAAGATCAAATGATAATAATGGTAAAACCACTGGTACAATATCTGGCACCAGAAAAGGTGCTATATAATAATAATAATTGCTATTATTATTATTATTATTATTATTATTATTATTATAGGACTTATCTCCTAGGACTGTTGTGAGAATCAAATGAGAAAATATAGTAGGTGATTCCTTTCATAATATCATGGCTTCCACTGCCACAACTACTACCACTGATGCTGCCATTGTTGCTAGCTAGCTAGCATTTATATAGTGCTTAGTGCTTTGGGGTTTTTGAAATGCTACACAAACATCTCATTTGTTCAATAATGTTGAGAGACAGGTGCTACTATCCCCATTTTTATAAATGAGGAAAGTGAAGCAGATAGAGGTGAAGTGATTTGCCTAAGGTCAAATGTACGGTAAGCATCTGAGGCTGGTTTTGAATCCAGGTCTTTCTACTCTAGTTCTCATGGGTTCACTTGTCATTTCTATGCAGAGGACTCTTTCAGTCCTGCATTATCAACTGTCTATTAGAAATTCCTCACTAAATATTCAAAAGGTACAAAAATCTCTCTCTTTATCTTTCCACCTTAAATTTATCCCTCATCCCAATCTCTCTTTCAGGGTGTAAAAGGGAAAAATGGGAAGATTATGGTTGGACTGGATATTTAAAGTTTGGTTGCCAGGGATAGATTACTCGATTCCAAATAAGAGGCCTAAGTCAGAATGACTTTTATGGTGCTTTATTTACAATTAGGAAGGTTGAAGGTAGGGAAAATGAGAGAGAGAAACTCTGGCCTGGACTGGAGGCCTGAACCAGGGAGGCTTAGAGGCCCCAGAAGAGGGGGCACAGAGGTTAATTAAACAAGGCTTCTAGCCACAAGGCCTCTTTAAGAAGAGAGGCCTCCTCTTGAGGCTAGAGCCTCCAGAAACACCAAGGGAAGAGAAAGAGTATCAGCCTGACTTACCCACAAGACAATTCAAAGAGAAGCAGTCTGAGGTCTCACCTGAGCTCCTTCAACACCAAGTTCAAAGCACCAAAAGCCCTTTCACAGGAGGTTACCCTCATATTTAAAAGATAGCAGCTTTCGTCAATTCCTGCGTCCACCTCCAGTTTCACATTGACAAATGGCAGCCTCAACACTGTTTTGGACTGCCCAATGGGCAGTCACTTGTTTTTGAGTTGTCACTTACTATCACGTGTGGGTCATAGACCTCCCCCTCCCCACTTAATTCTAAGTTGGGTGGGGTGACATTATTCCTGGTGGCTAAAGTCTAAAGAATGAATAAGGGTGAGCTAATTCCATTTACTCAAGGGTCACTACCATCATAAACTTCAGAGTCACCTTCAATTCTTTCTTTTCTCTCATTCCCTTACTCTCTATATAATCTGTGGTCAAATCTTGTTGAATTTCCCTTCACATCTGTCCCCCTTTTCCCACTCACGTAGCTACCAATCTAGTTAAGGTCGTCATCACCTCCTGTCTACACATGCAATAGCCCCCTAACTGATTTTTCTGCCTTGCCCCAAAGTCTCTCTTCTCTCCAATCCATCATCCACACTTTTGTCAAAGTGACATCCCCAAAGCACAGTTCTAACCATGTCACTTCCTGCTTAAAAGGCTCTACTAAGAATAATTATAAAAAAGACTAGATTAGAAATTATAAAGAATTAGAAAATATCATTATAAAATAATAATTATAAAGAAAAGACTAGAAAAGAAAAGGTTAAAAGAAAAACTCCACTGGCATCAAAACCTTCTATAATCAGGTTTCAATCTATACACCCAGATTGGTTTCATGCTACTTTCTTTAATGCACTTGATCTATAAAATGGTCTCTCTTCTCCCTTACCTTTAAATAAGATATGTACTCACTCCTCATCTCCACTTCCTACAGTTCCTGGTTCCCTTCAAAGTCCAGCTCAACCACCACCTCCTACATGAGTCCTTTCTTTATGTCCCCATTTATTAATGCCCTGGAAATTACTTTGTAGTTACTTTCTTCATGCTTTGTATATATTTCTCTGTGTGTATGCTAGAGTTTTTTTGTTTTATTTTAGGTGCATGCTCTCTCTCTCTCTCTCTCTCTCTCTCTCTCTCTCTCTCTCTCTCTCTCTCTCTCTCTCTGCATATGTATGTGTGTATACATATATATGTATATATTTTAAAAATTTTTAAAGAGAAACAACCATAGAATTTAGATATCAGGTACAGGTCAAGAAATCAGGATGGTATGTGCTAAAGTTAATGACTCTCCTGCTCAAATGGCCTGCTAATAAGTTAGGGGTCACTTTGGACAAAGTAGTAAGATCCTAAGCTCATATCGGTCAAGACTGAAGGCAGAGTCCAGATCTAAGTGAAGGTTCCTGGCTTTTAGTCTCAAGACTGTCCTAAAGAAGTCCAGGAACAAAATGGTAAGATAAATAGGCTGTGACAGTTGGCTATTCCAAATTAGTGAAATAAGTCTCTTGTTGCATAGTGAGAAAGGCCTTAATGCCAAAATGCAAGATTTCCATTCTTCAGAGTATTATCACATGCGAGACCATATAAAACTTTGGAAAAACAATTGTATTTTCAGTAACCTATAAATTTTAAAGTAATAAAATACTGATTTCACCATGTGAAGCTTCAGAGGTAAATATTCTATTTAAAAATGAACAAATGAAGATAAGCTATATATAATAAATAATATCAAAGCTAGAAAGGAGAACTAAATCAAATCAATATGAAGAGAGATTCCTATATTCTCTTTGAGATATATTTACTGTACATATAATCACTTAAGAGGATAAAATTTCTCTTGTCAGGCACACAGAAGGTGTTAGATAAATGCTTTTTTTTTCATTTCTTTTCCCTCTGCCCTTCCCCATCAGATCCTAAAAGGCTGACTAGCTATAATTATCAGTGATATTTCTTTAAATATAGGGAAAATAGGGACAGAGGCATAGAACTATTTACATGGTTTTTCTCTGATTTTCCTGGGAAAGATTAGAAATAACACATAAGTTTTTGTTTTTATTTTTTAGCCCCAAGCTAAAGCATTTGTATGACCATTTCATCATAATTATTGCTAGAAAATAAACTCTCAAAGACATGGATTCAATGATATGATCACACAGCAAGAGAAGCAAAAGAGCTTTAAACACTGATTACTATAATCTTAACCTCCATGAAAAACCAGAGAATGTGTGTGTGTGTGGGAAATGTCTTAGCACTTCACAGCTTAGCCTACACTATTTAGGGAGAAAAAGGGCAATTTTTCTATTTTACTATATGGATCTTAGATCTTCATCATGGTCCATGATTGTCCAGTGCCCCAAAGTAGAATTAAGTCTAAAATCCTACAAGACTTCACTAGAAGTCTTAAAGAATTTATGTATCAGTCTAAAGCAGGAAAAGAAATTGAGCTGAGCAGGGCTGAGTTGAAAGAGACTCTGGGGATGAGTCAGGCATTTTCACAGATAGCTATAGATATTTTAAATGTTCTTATAGGTTGAGCAGGATTTAAAAAAAACTTTTTAGCTGAGTTTGTCCTTGTTTTAGAAAAGAAGCTTTACAAATGATTTACTTTTTATTATACATAAATACAAAATATATTTTAAAATAAATAAATCATTGTCAGGTCAAAATCACCTAGTCACTTTATAGATGAGAAAACTGAGGCATGAAAAGATTAAGGAACTTGCTTGAGGTCACACAGCTAGTATCTGAGGCAGGATTTGAACCAAAGTGTAGGGCAGTTTCTGTGCTACCACATGTTTTATTGTTTCCTAGAATTTCCTCAAACATCTCCTTCTTTAAGATACTAGGAAATGAAGGCAAGCTTAATGAGGCTATATATTCCCTTTTAAGCCTTTTGTGGCAAACCAAATTTTCCCATCAGGTAAAATGAAATACATTTATTTAATAAATAGTAGTTCCAGAAAAAAAATCCAATTCAGCTTCATTGGTTACACTAAAGTCTCTTACTGTGTGGATCACAACAAAATATAGAGATGATCATTTTGCTTATCTCCCAAGGAATCTTTAGGTGGGTCAAAAAGTGCCAGAACCAAATATGGTAAAACCAACTGGTTTAAGACTGGAAAAGGAGTACAACAAGGTTATATGTTGTTACCTTATTTAACTTATATGTAAAATACATCATGAGAAATGCAGGCTGAATTAAAAATTGAAATTAAAGATGCTGGGAAAAATATCCACAATCTCAGATATGCAAATGAAACCACTGTGGTGGTAGAAAGTGAAGAATTAAGAAGACTCTTGATGAAGGTGAAAGAGGAGAGCTCAAAAGCTGGCTGGAAGCTTAACATCAAAAAAACTAAGATCATGTCAACTAGTTCCATCGCTTCCTGGCAAATTGAGGGAGAAGAAATGGAAGCAATGTCAGATTTTATATATTTGAGCTCAAAAATCACAGCTGATGGTGACTTGCAGCCATGATATTCAAAGATGGTTGCTTCTAATTAGGAAAGCCATGGCAAATATGGACAGCATACTAAGAAGCAAAGATATTACATTGCCAACAAAGGTCCCTATAGTCAAAGCTATGGTTTTTCCTGTAGCAATGTATGGCAGTGAGAATTGGCCTATAAGGAAAGCCAAATGGCACAGAATTGATGGTTTCAAATAGTGGTGCAAGAGAAAACTTTCAAGAGTTCCTTGGATAGCAAAGAGATCAAATCAGTCAATACTTATAAGAAATTAATTCAGACTCTACACTGGAATCCTCAATGGAATTTTTTTTTATCCTGGGACTCCATTCTAGGAGCATAGGGCCACAACCAGTAGGCAATGGGTCACACAGTCACTCAGGGTCACCCAGCTGGGAAGTGTCTGAGCCCGGATTTGAACCTAGGACCTTTCGTCTCTAGGCCTGGCTCTCAATCCACTGAGCTAGCCCAGCTGCCCCTACTTTAGGTTGCAGTTTCTTTAGCAGATGTAGTTTTTACAGGGTGGGGTTGCTAGCCCCACGCCCAACCCTCCTCCTTTTTCATCCGGGCTAGGGTTAGTCCTTGGCCCAGGAGTGGTAAGGGTGGGCAATAGGGGTCAAGTGACTTGCCCAAGGTCACACAGCTGGAAGTGTCCGAGGCCGGACTTGAACCTAGGACCTCCAGTCTCTAGGCCTGGCTCTCAATCCACTGAGCCACCCAGCTGCCCCTCTCAATGGAATACTGAAGCTTAAATACCTTGGTCACGTAATGAGAAGTCAGGACTCTTTGGAAAAGACCCTGATGTTGGGAAAGATTGAAGGTAAAAAAGAGAAGAGGAGGTCAGAGGATAAGACGGATAGATGTTATCATGGGAACAATGAATCTGAACTTGAGCAGACTTTGAAAGATCGTGGAAGACAGAAGGGCCATGAGGTCATAAAGAAAGAATTAGACATGACTGAATGACTGAGCAACAAAACAATTAGCCACCAACTAGGAACAAAAGCATTGATAAAAAAAGGCAAGAAAATAGCATTCAATAAAAATACAATATAGACATTTTCTAATAATAGTAATTTCATCCAATTTCAAAAGATGAAGACTGCATATTATTTTTTAACACCTGAAAAACTGTACTTACTTTTGGAAACTAGTAATAATAAATTTGTTGAGTTTATCAAATAAAAGCCTTCTCAACAATTCTTTACTATGACTTTAAACATCTTAAAAAGCAGATTAACAACTTCTTCTCAGTTCCCTTTTTGAGCAGGATTATGCTCAAATTTAAATTTCTCTGGCTTGAAAATTGTCAATTGTGCTAACAGTTAATACTCTCAACAGTTTACCCAGCCAGTCCAAATGCAAAAGGCATTTAAGTATTTCTTAAATTCTGACTTGATTTTCAGAAAATTACAATACTGGAGAACCAGTTATATAAAATACACACAAATATATCCATATAAAAACTATCCCCAAGGCAATCATAGCCTGTGATAGGATTTTAATCAATCAACCAACATATATATATATATATATATGTATATGTCAGGTACAGTGTTGAAGATAAAAAGGGCGGGGGCAAAAGACAGTCCCTATCTCAAGGAGTTTACGACCTAATGGATTATATGAAATTAAATCAAATCCAAAACTTAGGTTTTAACCTATTATTCCACAAACTTCCAAAGAGGATATTTTACATTTTGTCTGCCTACATAGAATTTCCCTCCTTAATTTAAGCTCAAGAAATCGGTTATTTCTCTTTTATGATGCCAGGATTAAAAGACACACACACACACACACACACACACACACACACACACACACACACACACAATCACAAAGAAGGAAATGATGAATTCTAGAAGTTCCTTACAAGCCCATTTCCTAAAGCAGAAACAAAAGAATAAGTTCAGAATGAGTAAGCAATATCATTTTAATTGGAATGCATATTAAGAAACGGATAGATTTTTAGGAGTTAGTTAAGAAATTGGTTAAGGAAAGTGGCATGAAGAATTAGAGGGAGAAAAAAATAAAACTATATTGGGTAGGAAAAGATAGAGGCAGGAATAAGGAGATCTGGGAGATCAGAAAGGAGAGACAGAATACCAGAATGGAGAGGTGCAATGGGTGGCTCAAATACTTTTGCAGAGAAAGATAACTTTGTATAGAATAAGCTGACATTTATACAATATGCTTTTGAGGAATACAAATTGTTTTAAATAAATTACCTCATTTGATCCTCACAAGAAATTTATGAGATAGGCAATACAGGTATTATCCCTATTTTAGAGATGTGACATTGAAACTCAGAGGGATTAAATGACTTGACTATGAGCACACAGAAAGTGTCAAAAGGAAGATTTGAACTCAGATTAATCCTGATGCCAAATCTAGTGCTCTTTTATTATACTCTGCTGCCTGAGGATTATCTATAAGGAAAGAACACTTTAATTATCTTGAATGAATGGGGAAAAACTCATTGCCAAGTGCTGGGACTACAGATAGAAAAAGCAAGAGTCCTTGCTCTAAAAGAATTCATACTTTAATAGAGGATGAGAGGATGAAGACACATAAAAGAGTTCAACAATGGTACAGCTGGAAAGACTCAAAAGTCCTATGGTTGATGGCAAGGCCACTGAGTCTTTATAGTTCAATGGCAGGTCAAATAGTGGAGCTCTGAGGTAGTGGCAAACTAGGCAATAAAGTTTGGAGCACCAGGGGATGCAGTGGCAAGGCAGATGGCTCTCCGCATCACAAGAAGTATTGTGGGTGTCTCTCTCAGCTCATCCAAGCAGTATGAGCAGCCGCATCTCTTATCCCAACCAGCTATGCTGAAAAGATCTTGGTGGCCCAGGGTTCAAGAATAGGAGAGAGACAGTAGAAAGATGTTAAGTCTTAAAACAGTACACATCTGTCTTGTAAAATGTAGATTAAAAAAAACCCACCACCTACCTTGTAGGGTTGTAGACTAGATCTAATGAGATCAAAGATGTAAAATGCTGTACAAATCCTAAAGTGCTATAGAAACACTAACTATTATTTATGATTATTTTTTAACATCTCTACAAATACAAGCATTGAACTTGATGGCTAGTGTGAATATAGCCCTCTATTCCACATGGACAGAGTACAGATTATAAACACTAGACAAAGTCAAGAAGACTTGGGTTTAAGCCCGAAGTCCTGACAATGATCTGATGGCATGATCATGGTCTTCAAATCAGAAAAGTAATACATAACACTACTTGTTTCACAGGGTCATTGAGATAAGAGTGCTTTGTCAAACTTAAACTACCACCTAAATGTGAGCTCTATTTAATTCATTTAGGCACCTTAGCCGTTATTTAAGGTCCTGTTATGGTATGAAAAGAAAGAAGAAAGGTCAAGATGAAGTCCCATGGAACTATCTTCGAATCATTCTTATTGCTAACTCTTTCTTTCTCCACATGGCAACAGGGTAAAGTGGAAAGAGGTTTGGACATGAAGACATGGAAACTTAGTTCAAGTCTCAGTTTTACATAGTAGTTCTGTGACCTTGGGCAAGTTATTTACTTTCTCTGAATCTCAATTTCTTTCTTTGTTATGCTGTTAGTTATAATTGAAAGACCATTGAAATACTTCTACTATCCATCTTTTGGGGCAGCTAGGTTGCACAATGGATAGAGCACTGTGTGTGGAGTCAGAAAGAGCGGAGTTCAAATCTGACCGCAGACATTAGCTGGGTGACCCTGGGCATGTTATTTAATCCTGTTTGCCTTAATTTCCTCATCTGTAAAATGAGCTAGAGAAGGAAATAGCAAATCATTTCAGTGTCTCTGCTACGACGTTTTGACAAATGGGGAAGAGGCAGATATGACTGAAAACAACACAACACCACCCATCTTATAAGGTTGTTGGGAGGTTAGCATTAGATAATATAAATGAACTCATTTATATAGAGAATTAAATAGATATAGAAGCCATTATTATTTTTCTCCATATACAAGGCCCAAGATATAGTTGGTCTATGTGTCTCCTCATTCTTGGAGAAACAAGAACTTTCCTTCATAACTATTCAAGTAGCGTCATAAATATAGATAACAAACATTATATATTTATTTAGTGTGTATGTATGTATGTGTATGTACATATATATATATACACACACACACAATTAATCAGATTTTCCCATGGAAAAATGAATCATAATCCTTTTAGGACCCAGTAGTATCATTTAGATAACAAAAATTTAAGAGTATATATGGCACCCATGGGTTTTAAAGCAGTTAAATCAACTTTTCAAAGTGCTTAGACTCTCTCCAACTATCAGTTATTAGAACTGTGTGTTGTGCACTGGGAAAATTTGGTTAATAAGCAACAATGGAAGGAGTCTGTCACATCATGAAACATTGGTATAGCATTTTATAGTGTACAAAGAACTTTTACAATTTACTATTTCCTTAGCAAATGAGAACACTAATTAGCATAGTTATATCACTTTAAAATTTATCAAACACTTTGCTAACAACACAATGAGATTTAGAAGCATTATTATAACATCTTACAACTAAGGAAACTAATAGTGTGAGAGGTTATATGAATTGCCCAAAGTTGCACAGTTGAGTCAAAGAAGATTTGAATCCCAGGACATTGTAACTATGCCATATTGGCACTCAGATAGGAGGGATTGATAAGATTAAAGGCTTGAATTTTGGTCCAAAGAGGATTTGCTGCTTCTTTGATCTTTCCTTTTAGGAAAATGGTTTGTAGGTGCTGTTTAGAAGGGAGGCATATGTCATGCTAGGAAAGCTCCTCTAGTTTTTCTTTCTTTCTTTTTTTAAAATTTTAATTGTGAATATTTCCCCATAGTAACATGTTTCATGTTCTTTCCCTCTACCCTAAATCTTCCCATCCCCCCCATAGCCGACACAATTCCACTGGGTTTTACATGCATCACTGATTAAGACATAATTCCATATTATTGATAGTTGGACTAGAGTTATTGTTTAGTGTCTACATCCCCAATAATATCCCTATCAGCCCACGTGTTCAAGCAGTTGTTTTCCTTCTGTGTTTCTCCTCCCACAGTTCTTCCTCTGAATGTGGCTAGTTTTATTTCTCATAAGTCCCTCAGCCTTGCTCTGGATTCTTGCATTGCTGCTAGTAGAGAAGTCTGTTATGTTTGCTTGTACCATAGTGTATCAGTCTCTGTGTTCAATGTTCTGCTGGATCTGCTCCTTTCACTCCGCATCAATTCCTGGAGGTCATTCCAGTTCACATGGAATTCCTCCAGTTCTTTATTCCTGTGAACACAATAGTATTCCATCACCTCCAGATACCACAATTTGTTCAGCCATTCCCCAATTGAAGGACATTCCCTCATTTTCCAATTTTTTGTCACCACAAAGAGCATGGCTATAAATATTTTTGTACAAGTCTTTTTCCTTAATATATCTTTGGGGCATAAACCAGGCAGTGATATGGCTGGATCAAAAGGCAGATAGTCTCTTAAAGCCTTTTGGGCATAGTTCCAAATTGCCATCCAGAATGGTTGATCAATTCACAATTCCACCAGCAATGCATTAATATCCCAATTTTGCCACATCCCCTCCAACATTCACCACTTTCCTTTGCTGTCATGTTAAGTAATCTGCTAGGTGTGAGGTGGTACCACAGAGCTGTTTTGATTTGCATTTCTCTAATTATAAGAGATTTAGAACACTTTTTCATGTGTTTATTGATGGTTTTGATTTCTTTGTCTGAAAATTGCCTATTCCTGTCCCTTGCCCATTTATCAATTGGGGAATAGCTTGATTTTTTGTGCAATTGATTTAGCTCCTTATACATTTGAGTAATTAGGCCTTTGTCTGAATTTTTTGTTATGAAGATTTTTTTTCCCAATTTGTTGCTTCCCTTCTAATTCTGGGAGCATTGGCTTTGTCTGCACAAAAACTTTTTAGTTTAATGTAATAAAAATTATTTATTTTACATTTTTTAATTTTTTCTAACTCTTGCTTTGTTTTAAAATCTTTGTTTTCTCAGAGATCTGACAAGTATACTATTCTGTGCTCATCTAATTTAAGTATAGTTTCCTTCTTTATAGTCAAGTCATTCACCCATTCTAAGTTTATCTTGGTATAAAGTGTGAGATGTTGATCTAGACCCAATCTCTCCCATATTGTTTTCCTATTTTCCCAGCAGCTTTGCCAAATAGTGGGCTTTTGTCCCCAAAGCTGGGTTCTTTGGGTTAATCATAGACTGTCTTGCTGATGTCACTTACCCCAAGTCAAGATCCACTGATCCTTCTTTCTGTCTCTTCGCCAGTAACATATTGTTTTGAAGACTACTGCTTTATAGTACAGTTTAATATCTGGTACTGCTAGGCCACCTTCCTTCATATTTTTTTTTCATTATTTCCCTTGATATTCTTGGTCTTTTGTTCTTCTAAATGTACTTTGTTATAGTTTTTTCTAACTCAGTAAAAAATTTTTTTTGGCAATTTGATAGGTATAGCACTAAATAAGTAAACTCATTTGGGTAGAATGGTCATTTTTATTATGTTAACTTGTCCTACCCATGAGCAATTAATGTTTTTCCGATTGATTAGATCTAGTTTTAATTGTGTGGAAAGGGTTTCGTAGTTGTGTTCTTATAATTCCTATGTTTAGTAGATTCCCAAGTATTTTATATTATCTAGGGTGATTTGAAATGGAATTTCTCTAACTCTTGCTGCTGTGATGTGTTGGAAATATATAGAAATGCTGATGATTTATGTGTGATTATTTTGTATCCTGCAACTTTGCTAAAGTTGTTGATTATTTCTACCAGCCTCTTAGTTGATTCTCTAGGATTTTTTAAGTATACCATCATATCATCTGTAAAGAGTGATAGCTTGGTCTCCTCACTGCCTATTTTAATAGTTCAATTTCTTTTTCTTCTCTAATTGCTAGTGCTAATGTTTGTAGTACAATGTTAAATAATAGAAGCGATAATGGGCATCTTTATTTCACACTTGATCTTATTGGGAAGGCTTCTAATTTATCCCCATTGCATATGATACTTGTTGATGGTTTTAGATAGATACTGTTTATAATTTTTGGTAAAGGTCCTTCTATTCCTATACTTTCTAGTGTTTTCAGTAGGAATGGGTGTTGTATTTTGTCAAAGGCTTTTTCAGCATCTATTGAGATAATCATGTGATTTTTGTTGGTTTGCTTGTTGATATGGTCAATTATGTGGATAGTTTTCCTAACATTGAACCATCCTTGCATTCTTGGTATAAATCCCACCTGATCATAATGAATAACCCTCATGATCACTTGCTGGAGTTTTTTTGCTAGTATTCTGTTTAAGATTTTTGCATCTATGTTCATTAAGGAGATTGGTCTGTAGTTTTCTTTCTGTTTTTGGTCTACCTGGCTTTGGTATCGGTACCATATTTGTGTCATAAAAGGAGTTTGGCAGAACTCCTTTGCTTATTATGTCAAATAGTTTGTAGAGTATTGGGATTAGTTGTTCTCTGAAGGTTTAATAGAATTTACTTGTGAATCCTTCTGGTCCTGGGGATTTTTTCTTAGGGAGTTCTTTGATGGCTTTTTCAATTTCTTTTTCTGATATGGGATTATTTAAGTATTCTATTTCTTCTGCTGCTAATTTAGGCAATTTATATTTTTGTAAATATTCATCCATATCATCTAGATTTCTATATTTATTGCCATATAATTGGGCAAAATAGTTTTTAATGATTGCCTTGATTTCCTTCATTAGAGGTGAGGTCTCCCTTTTCATCTTTGATACTGATAATTAGGTTTTCTTCTTTCCTTTTTTAGTTATATTGACCAGTACTTTGTCAATTTTATTTAATTTTTCAAAGTACCAGCTTCTATACTTATTTATTAATTCAATAGTTCTTTTACTTTCAATTTTATTGATTTCTCCTTTAATTTTTATAATCTCTAATTTAATTTTTAAAAGGGGATTTTTAATTTGTTCCCTTTCTAGTTTTCTGATTTGCATGCAGAGTTCATTGATCTATGCCTTACCTAATTTGTTAATATATGCACTCATGAATATAAATTTCCCTGAGTACTGCTTTAACTGCATCCCACAGATTTTGGTAGGATGTCTCATCATTGTCATTCTCTTCAATGAAATTATTGTTTCTATGACTTGTTCTTTAACTAACTGATTTTGGAGAATCATATAATTTAATTTCCAATTCGTTTTTGATTTACCTGTCCTTGTGCCCTTGCTGATTATTTTTTTTTAAACCCTTATACTTTGGTGTATTGTCTCATAGGTGGAAGAGTGGTAAGGGTGGGCAATGGGGGTCAAATGACTTGCCCAGGGTCACACAGCTGGGAAGTGGCTGAGGCCGGATTTGAACCTAGGACCTCCTGTCTCTAGGCCTGACTCTCACTCCACTGAGCTACCCAGCTGCCCCCCTTGCTGATTATTTTTATTGCATTATGATGTGAAAAAGTTACACTTATTTCTCCTCTTTTGCATTTGTTTGCCATGTTTCTTTCTATGCCCTAGAACAGGGGTTGGCAACCTTTTTGGCCGTGAGAACCATAAACGCCACATTTTTTAAAATGTATTTTCGTGAGAGCCATACAGTGCTCACAGTGCATGCTCCTGTAACAGGGCCTGAAAAAAAATTGACTTCATGGCTTCTGCAGAAAAAGCCATACCTGGCCCTTAAAAGAGCTAAATATAGCTCGAGAGCCATATGTTGCCGACCCCTGCCTTAGAACATGGTCAATCTTTGTGAATGTACCATGTGCAGCTGAAAAGAAGGTGTATTCCTTTTTGTCCCTATTTATTTTTCTCCACATATCTATTAACTCTAATTTTTCTAGGATTTCATTCACCTGCCTTATATCTTATTTATTTTTTGGTTTGATTTATCTAGATCTGATAGAGGAATATTTAGGTCTCCCACTAGTAGAGTTTTACTCTCTATTTCCTCCTTGAGCTTTGCCAGTTTCTCCTTTAGAAACTTGAATGCTATACCATTTGGTGCATACATGTTGAGTACTGTGTACTGTTATTTCCTCATTGTCTATACTGCCTTTTTTTAGGATATAATTACCTTCTCTATCTCTTTTAATCATATCTATTTTTACTTTGGCTTTGTCAGAAATCATGATTGCCACTCTTGCCTTCTTTTTCTTGGTTGAAGCCCAATAGATTTTGCTCTAGCCATTGATCTTAACCCTGTGTATGTTCACCTGCCTCATGAGTTTTTCTTGTAGACAACATATGGTAGGATTTTGGTTTCTAATCCACGCTGCTATTTGCTTCTGTGAGTTCATCCCATTTACATTCAGAGCTATTATTGTCAGCTGTGTATTCCCCAACATTTTGATATCCTCTCCTAGTTCTTCTTACACGATTTCCTTTTAAATCACTGGTTTGTTTTAAATCAGTCTCCCTTATCCCCTCCCTTTTTGACCCTCTCTTATTATTTTTTAAGGCCTAATGAATTCCCTTCTCCTTCTTTTCCCCTCCCTTTTGGAACTCCCCACTCTACTATCCCCCTTGGTTTATCCCTTCTGATTTTCTAATGGATCTAGCTACTCTTCCCTCTTATGATTAATTCTGCTGAGAGTACGGTTTAAGTATTTCCTATTAATGTTCTGTTCCTCTCCTTCTTATAATAGTATTCATTCCTTCCCCTTCCCATACCCTCTTTGTGTGGTATAGATTATACACTATTTTTCTTATTCCTTCAAGTTTCTCTTGGTAACATCTTCTGTCCCCCTTTTTTTCCTGTATCATCTTAGACCATTTAGTATTCCAACCTCTCCCTATGAATAATTCTTCTAATTTCTATAATAGTGAATACAATTTTTGAGAATTACACATAACATTTCTCCATGTAGGAATATAAATAATTTGATCTTATTGAAGCCTTTAAGAAGCAATTTTAAAAAATAAGAGGGTTTTTTTTCCCTTTCCCCTTGCTTTCTCATTTACCTTTTTCTGTTTCTCTTGATTTTTGTGGTTGGATATCAAACTTTCCATTTAGTTCTGGACTCTTCTTTGAAAATACTTGGAAATCTTCTATCTTGTTGAATGCTTATACTTTCCCCTGGAAGTATATAGTCAGTTTTGATAGGTAGGTGATCCTTGGTTGTAGACCCAAATCTCTTGTCTTTCTGAATATCATATTCAAAGTCTTGTAGTCTTGTAGTGTGGAGGTTGCCAGATCCTTTGTAATCTTGATGGGTGTTCCTTGATATTTGAATTGTCTCTTTCTGGCTTCTTGTAATATTTTGTCTTTAACATGGAAGTTTTTGAATTTGGCAATTATATTCCTGGGGGATGACTTTTGAGGGTTTAGTGTAGAGGGTGATCTATAGATCCTTTCAATGACTATTTTGCTCTCTTGTTGAAGAACATCAGGGCAGTTTTCTTAGATAATTTCTTGTAGTATGATGTCCAAATTTCTATTAATTTCTGATTTTTCAGGAAGATGAATAATTCTCAAATTGTCTCTTCTAGACCTGTTTTCTTGATCTGTGATTCTCTCAGTGAGATATTTCATGTTTCCTTATATTTTGTCATTCTTTTGACTTTGCTTTATTAGTTCTTGCTGTCTTGCAAGATCATTGGCTTCTACTTGCCCAATTCTGGTCTTTAGAGACTGGTTTTCTGCTATAATTTTTTGATTTTTCTTTTCGATTTGGTCTATCTTGTTTATTGTGGTTTCTTGCTTTGTTATCTGGATCTCCAATTTGCTTATCATTTCGTTTGATTTTTGGGCATCGTTCTATAATTGGGAGTTTCTGTATTTTAACCTGTTAATTTCCTTCTGAGCTATTTCCCACTTTTTTTGCCAAATCTCTTCCATCTTTCTCATGATCTCAGATTTGAACTCTTCAAGACCTTGTGACCAATTTTAGTATTTTTGGGGAAGGTTTGGATGTATTTTCTTGTTTCTCCTCCTCTGCCGTCTGTTCTGTTGTCTGGATTTTTTCTTCAATGCTGTGCCCTATTGTGGGGTCCCTTCATTCATCTGGATTTGGTTTTTGTGTCCTTTTGAGGTGTCATGTATTGGTCGGTTAGGAGAGGTAAGTGCCCTACTTCTACTCTGCAGCCATCTTCTCTTCTAGTTTTTCTGATCACCTTGTTTGGTGCTCTCCTTTGTATAGATCACATTCCAACATTCATTATAGTCAAATGTCATTTGAAGGCATGCCTTATCTCTCCCTTCTAGACTATATATTTCTGATGGCTACAACTATGTCTAACTCATCATTCCACTTCTAGTAATAATAATAATGCCTTGCATATAGTACGCATATGAATAAACATTAATGATAATAAGTATTATCAAATGGAATTGAATTTAAAATTTTAAAATGGCCCAAGAACGGCAAACAAGTCCATAAGAATCATTACTAAACTGGCATAATCTGAACCTTTATGTTAGTCATATGGATTCTTCCATGGTTTTAGACATTGTCTTAGAGTTGAGGGAAAGCCATGCATATTACTGGGAGATTATTAGCATTCATAAGAGTAATGCTGCAAAGTCCTAAACTATAATAGTCGTGCCTCTCTGTGTGTGAGAGAACAAAACACAAAATGTGTTTTAGAATTCCTTGGATATTTTCTCCACTATGTTACATTTAATTAGTTGTGCTTGCTGACTAAAATTAAGGATGTCTTACTTTAAATGTAATTACTTTTCCCTAGGGACTATATGGCAAAGGTGTGGTTAACATCAGCCATAAATCAAGAAACTGTGTTAATTTCCCTGGTGATAATTTATTAGAAAGAGAAATATGAATAAAAATCTAAATTATCTTTTGGGAATTGGTTTTCTATATCTCCTAAACATTGGCAAAATACAAAGAAAACCATGACCCAATATAAATAAACAAGGTCATCTCAAAATTTCAGCTTATTGCCTTATGTAAGAGGTCTAATTTATTGAAGCTCACTGTCATAAAAGCCATGTAGTCTAGGAGGGAAAAAATAGGACTTGTCTACAAGTGGCAATTGGCTATAATGAATGTTACAATGTGATAAATTCAAAGGAGTGTTTCAAAATGCTCTGAGAAAATGAAGGAGGCAGAATCATTCCAGGTATTGCCTTAAATGTACCCTAGATTTTTGCAAAGCAGATTTCTAAGGAAAGACAGATAGGACCCTAAGGAATAAAATATTTTAAGGGAAGTTAGTTCAGGAAGAAAGGGGGATGCTCAAGAATGGAATTTTGAGGATATAGAAGAAATAATTCCCTTGAGCAGGAAATGTGAGGTTTGTTTAAAAATAATATTGTATATGCATTGGAAACTTACATACTTAATTTTTAAAAAACACAGAGAAAATAGAAGCAAAATCAAGTAATAAAGAATATAAGAGTGTGACACTGTCCAATAAAAGCAGTATCAGAAATGCTAAAGCTCAATCACCAGGACCTGATGGATTCACAAGTGAATTCTATCAGACATTCAAAGAGCAACTAATCCCAATACTATACAAATTATTTGATATGATAAGCAAAGAAGGAGTCCTACCAAATTCCTTTTATGACACAAATATGGTACTGATTCCAAAGCCAGGTAGACCAAAAACAGAGAAAGAAAATTATAGACCAATCTCCCTGATGAACATAGATGCAAAAATCTTAAATAGAATATTAGCAAAGAGACTCCAGCAAGTAATTAAGAAGGTCATCCACCATGATCAGGTGGGATTTAGACCAGGAATGCAACGATGGTTCAACATTAGGAAAACCATCCACATAATTGACCATATCAACAAGCAAACCAACAAAAATCACATGATTATCTCAATAGATGCTGAAAAAGCCTTTGACAAAATACAGCATCCATTCCTATTGAAAACATTGAAAAGTATAGGAATAGAAGGACCCTTCCTAAAAATAATAAACAATATATACCTAAAACCATCAACAAGCATTATATGCAATGGGGATAAATTAGAAGCCTTCCCAATAAGATCAGGAGTGAAACAAGGATGACCATTATCACCTCTATTATTCAACATAGTACTAGAAACACTAGCAATAGCAATTAGAGAAGAAAAAGAAATTGAAGGTATCAAAATAGGCAAGGAGGAGACTAAGCTATCACTCTTTGCAGATGATATGATGGTATACTTAAAAAATCCTAGAGAATCAACTAAGAGGCTGGTAGAAATAATCAACAACTTTAGCAAAGTTGCAGGATACAAAATAAATGCACATAAATCATCAGCATTTCTATACATTTCCAACACATTAGAACAGCAAGAGGTAGAAAGAGAAACACCATTTAAAATCACCCTAGACAATATAAAATACTTGGGAATCAATCTACCAAAACAAACACAGCTATTATATGAAAACAACTACAAAACACTTTCCAAACAAA
>NC_058130.1:314546921-314559357 GCF_016433145.1 Gracilinanus agilis | reverse complement strand
ATATATATATATATATAGCAAGGTGTATGTAATAGATATTTTGCTTCTATTTTTTATATATGGAAATGTTCATTTTTTCAAATTTATAATACAAATGATTGAAAATATTGAAAAAGGAAGTTGTTCTTGTGAATTCTGTCAAAGATTCTACCACATTATCAGAGCTCAAGCCATTTGCAAATTGGCCAGAACTCATCTTCTCTATTTACCAGTTTAAAATGATAGATGGTTTAGTAGTGACAGGTATTATTTTTGGAGATGTCTTTAGAAACAACAAAGAGGAAAAAGCTTGTTAAAAAAATCCCCCAAGCCCCCAAAAACAACCTTCCAAAGAAAAATACAGATATCACATATCAGCAAATTAGATATCATACTAAGAAATTGAATAGTCATCAAATTCGATTACCTACCATAATCTTTTCACTTTGGAACTACAAAAGGGATGGTAAGTTCGAGAAATAAAAGAAAAACTTTATTTAAAAAAATGAAACAAAGCCAGTGCCTTTTAATTCCTGGTAGGACCAAAAGAACATTTTTCAATCCTCTACATGGACTGTACTTGACATATTCTTTACTATAGCATTTAATTAATTTTTAAATTCAATTTCATTTTGTTTTTGGCTCTTCTTTCTCCTACTTCTCCCCACCTTTGAAAAAGCAAGAAAAACAAAGCCTGTTTTACCAAAGTATAGAGTCACAAAAACAAATTCTCACATTAACCAGGAACAACAAAAACAAAAACACCTCGAAATATACTCTTGAATCTATTATTTCTCTATCAGGAGGTAGGTAGCATGTTTCATCCTAAGTCCTTAAGAACTGAGGCTGGTCATTTGGTATTGATCAGAGCTCTTAATTCCTTCAAAGTTGTCTTTTATATATTGTTGTCATATAAATTGTCTTCCTGGTTCTGCTCACTTCCCTCTGTATCAGTTCATTTAAGATTTTCGGTTTCTCTGAAACCATCCCTTTCACCATTTTTTATAACATAACTGTGTTCCATCATAGTCATATACCATATAACATGTTCAGTCATTCCCCAAATGATGGACACCTTCTCATAGTGCTCAGTGGAAACATCTCTAATTTTTTTCTTGTTTATAGAATACTCATTTCCCTTGTTTCTTTATTACCAAAGTCTGAAGAGTAATTTTATTTTTCTATAGAAGTATTTAAGGAACATTTATAAAGTTGATTTCCTGAATTTGTGGTGCTCTGATAGGTCTACAAATCAGTATCAGGCATGTTTAGAGGGATAGTAATCCCCTCCTATACCCCAAATCTGCCCTCAGAGGATGCCAATCAGGGTATATAGCACGTTGTTAGGATAAAGCAGTCAGTTGTTTCAAATTCCAGAACAGATAAAGAGCACATGGCTTAGAGGGAAGCACATACCACTTCTCCAGAGGGAGAGAATGTGTGTGCCTTGGGAGACAGAAAGAAAACTATAAAGGCCAGGAGGAAAGGATTGCATAGAATGGGAAAAACAAGGATTGCATAAACTGAAGGGAAAAGGGAAATAGAAAAAGAAATAGAAAGAAAACTTTAAACGGAGACTACGAGCTCTGAGCAGAATAGATTCATAGAGGAAGAGATGGAGAGATCCAAGAATAGGTGTTGGGGGAAAGGGGAAGAGGAGGGAAGGAAGAAAGATAGATAGCAAAGAGAATGATGAAGGTAGAAAGACAACAGGAAGAGTAGAAAACAGATGCAGGGAACAACATAATTATGCATGGGAAGGGAGAAGGAGACATTCATCATTAAAGATGAAATGTGCTGCCTTTGCTACTGCTGATTCTCAACTCCCAGTTAGGATTAAAGGAATATCTGAATGTACAGTTAGGAGCCAAGTAGCAACAGTATGATGTACATAGTGACAAATACCTTGGCTTGTAATTTCCATTTGTAAATACAACCCTCATTATCTAATTATTCATCATGAAGCTTTTTATAAACAATTAACCATGAATTTTTTCCCTCCCATCTCTAAAGGGAAGAAGATAATTCAAAAACAAAGAGAACTGCCACCTTTACTGCCAAATTCTCAGATGGATTTTTTTTTCACCAAATGTTTCTGAAAGCTGTAAAAACAAAATCAAACAATCAGGATCTTTCTTTCTTTTATTTGTTAGGGTAAGATTTCAGGAATGATATATAAGTTATATGTACTTTCTTATTGAGAAACTAAATAAGTCAAAGTAAAAGCATAACTTTAAAACTCTTAGTTATATACAACATGATTGTAGTTTAGATAAACTAAGTTTTATGCATCCCAATCAGAAGTGTGCCTAGAATTTCTTCACTCCAGCTTTTTACAATGACTCAATGAAAAAACTAGTACTGTCAGGGGTCAATTTTTACTTTAGTCATCCCTTACATTAATGAATATAAGGTGGAAAAGAACAATTAAGTTAACTGATGAATAAAAGTTAATAGGCTGATTCTATAAACTATGTCATAATAACTATCTGAAAAGTGCTACTTCACAAGTGCAAACATCATTGAGAATGTTATACATTGACTTTTTTTAAGCCATTACTTTCCATCTTAGAATCAACATTGTATATTGCTTCCAAGGCAGAAGAATGGTAAGGGTTGGGAAACTGTGGTTAAGTGATTTGCCCAGAAGCCATATTTGAACCCAGGACCTTTTGTCTCCAGGCTACTCTCAATCCACTGAGCCACCTACCTGCCCCAAAATATACTTTTGAATGGCAAAGAAAAAGGCTAACACATAATTTTCAATAATCAAGAATCATATACTTCCACACATGCTAATATACTTTGAATTTGTTAGGCCACTTTACATAATGTAGAGGGTAGAGTTCCCAATTAAGTAATTAGATTAAGCAGTATATTGAAACGTATTACATAATATGTTTCAAAAAATTAAATAAACAACTTGAATGACAATACATTTGAAAAATAATTAGTGTTGATTTTTCACTCAAAGCTTTTGTAGGAGGAGATTAAGAATAAAGAGAAACATTATTACCATTTTCTCAGGAGGAATTTTCAGTAAGAAACTGATGTATGCATTTAACAATTTTTCAATAATTCAGTCAACATAAATAGTAAATTCAGTAAAAATATGTCAAAGCAGTATGGCATAATAATCAGTGGGCCTGGGTTCAAGTCCCAGTAAGACCACTGACTAGCCATGTCTTTTGGGGAAACTCATTTAAGGGAGCAGTTTAGTGGATTGAAAGCCAGGCCCAGAAACTGGAGATTGTAGGTTCAAATCAGGCCTTGGACACTTCCTAGTTGTTTGACTCTGGGCAAATCATTTAACCCCAATTGACTAGCCCTTGCCAGCCTTCTCTGTTTTGGAACCAATACACAGTATTGATTCCAAGATGGAAGGTAAGAGTTTAAAAAAGGAAAAAGAAAAGAAAGTCATTTAAATTCTTTTCATCTGTTAAATGGGGATGATAATACAGTACTTGCATTACTTAGGGCTATTTTGAAAAAAAATTAGATCATGTTTAAAGTGCTTTGTGAACTGTAAAACATCATATAAAGAAACTATTATAAAGTGGTAGTCTATACCTTTTTTACTTCATCACTTATTTTTTAGTTAACAAAATAAGTCCAACTACATCTATCTATCCTATCTATCTATCTATCTATCTATCTATCTATCTATCTATCTATCTATCTATCTATCTATCTATCTATCTATGAATGGGAAGGGCAGGTGGTATAGTGGATTGAGAGCTGACCTCAGAAATAGGAAGATCTGTGTTTAAGTCTTGTCTCTGATTTTTTTGGTTATGTGAACTTAGGCAAGTTTTAGGTAACTCTCTATAACCTTAAGGTGCAGATAAGGGGACTGACTTTCATTGAGAAGTTTTCTTACTTGTAAGCTCCCTACACCAATGAAGTCATATGTCTAGACTTAATCCCTCTGCATCTGTATATAGGTATACTTTTTCAAGCATTTTTCTTGATATCTGTATTATATGAATCAATCTCTCTTCCCCTCCCTTTCTTTTTCCCTTTTCTTCTTCCCTTCCCTCCTTCTCTTCTGTCTCCTCTTAGGTTTATTTATATCAAAGATATTACATGAAGATTTCTATATGGATAAAAAACTATAAATATGGAGCAATAACTTTTCATATGTAGTCCAAGATAATATTAGGTTTGCTTTTTTTTTTTGTAGGGGCAGTTCTTCATATGACAATTTCATAATCTAATTTCACCATCACTACTATTTCCATGTTTCTTTTAGTTTTATTGTTTCCAAAGTTAAGTGTACTACTGAATTTTTTCTCTTCAGATTACTACCTTTCATTTTTATTACCTCACCATATTTGCTGCTATTCTGTAGTCCTAGTTTTTGCATAATATTTTGCAACCCTTATCAATGCCACTGGGAATATAGGGAAAACATCAATAAATCATTTATTTATTATTTATAACAGAAAAATAACAAAATGACATATCTTTTTTATAAGAAGACAAAATAATCAATCATAGTTTTCAAGTAAAAATCCATTTTAAATTCTAAAAATTCCTAATGAGAACATATAGAATTTCAATGACCTGGAATTTTGTAGTATCTTCCTCCTCATAAGCTAAAAGCATTTTCTCAGATACATGATTTATCTTTTTCAATATCTCTGGGAAGTAGAGGTAGATATTATTATCTCCATTTTACATGTAGAGAAATTGAAACAAAGAGATTAAATGATCTTCTCAATGCCACAAAGAAAACATGAACAGACAAGTAAAAATCTACAGGATAGATTAAAAAAACCTCAAGTATGTTTAATGTCATAACACTGGAAACATTTGAAACACCAAGAGAATTTAAGCTTCCTACAACCTGAAGAACTGAAAGGAATGCAGTGCAAATTCCAAGTGTAGGGTATATGTTGGATGGGCCTCATCCCCTGTCATCTTGGCACAGTGCTAGAGATCTGGAGCCATGAGAGTTTCTCAGTTAACTAGAATTGTTTGGGGTGGAGTTTAAAAAAAAGGAGGGAATACTCAGAACCACCAGAGGACCTGGTGTATTTATAGCACCTGGCAGGTGTTTATGAAGTGATTTAATGATGAATCATTATTAATAACTATAGTTATTAATAAACATTAATAATAACCATTGACTGAATGTTTGACTGTGGGAGTTAAATGTACTCTCAGAGTCCATTCCAAAGGGGATTCAGAACCACGAGAAAGGCCCAACCACCAGGAGCTAGAGGTACTGCTTCTTGGGAGATGACTTCACTTCCTATTCTATTGAAAAAGTGAAGGCATCTTTGGTGCCTTCCTTCAACTCTCCTAATGCTTGCCTCAAAACCCCTCTACATCTTTAACTACTTATATATTCCAGCCTTTGATGAGTTGGTGGTCCTGCTTGTGTTGAATCCCAGTCCCAGCCCTGCCTCCCATTTCCTTCAGGAAATGCCTGCCTGATGGATATATTTATACATAGGTGTTTCATCAACATGTTGATCTCATTAATATTTCAAAATCAAACTTCTAACTCTGGTCTGCTCTCACTATCCATGTCATCCATATTTGTAACCCTGGAATTGTCCCCTTTCCCTGAGATTGCATTGCTTGATCAATTTCTCCATTCCACTACTTCATTCTAGGGCCACAACACTTTTTGCCTATGAAGACCATTTAGTAGACTCCTAAGTGATCTTGTTGATTCTAATTTCCCCTTTTCTCATCTATTCTCTGCCAAAATAATCTCTATAAGGCACACATCTATAAATGTTTTATCTCTGTTAAAAAATCTTTATGAGCTTCCTCTTGCTTCTTAGAACAAAATAAAAATGAGCTTAATATTTAAGACCCATCACAATGTGGCAACATTATGTCTTTCAGAATTATTATATATTTCTCTTTCATAGATGACACTCTGCCTTTCAGTCAAAGTAAGACCACTAATTGCTCATCATTCTTGATAATCTATTTCTTGTCTTTGTGCATTTGCATGAGCTGTCCCATTCCAGGAATGTATCCTTCTTTCATTAAAGGCACTCTGATCCTCTCCACCCCGGCTGAATTGTGAATGCTTTAATCCTCCTCAAATGACCTTCTTTCCATTTCTCTGTGTACATGTGATATCTTCACACTGGAACATAAACTCCTTGAGGGCAAGGATTCTTTTTTCAAATTGTATTCAAATACCTAACCAGTATGTCTATCATACAAAGATAGCATTTAATAAAGTTTGTTCAATTGAGCTGAAAACCATAATTTAAGTGCAAGGGGGTGATGCTAACACATGGTTATAGATTATTAAAGAATTATAATTTCATTCATGGAAACTCTAAAAGAACAGGCCTACTGTACTAGAAGTCAATGACAATTATATTTTAAGGACTATTAAAGAAACTTGCTATATGTGCTTTTAAAATATTCATGCCATTCACAAAATGAAGTTATTATGAGCCACAGATCTAAAATAAATTTTGGAATTTGAAGGGAGACAGATTAAAATAACTGTAATGAAAATGTACAAAGTTATTGAAATATGCAATTTTGAAACACATAATATTGCCAATATAATTCATTGAAGCTTTATTCTCAATCACTGGAGGACAGAGATGGTGTGGCGGCTCTTGAGAGCAATGACAGTATAGTTCAAAGCTCCAGAGAGTCCTACAAGGATAGGCCCAGGATGGGATTTTTTGCCTAAATCAGAGGTTATCTTAATTCAAGGAGGCTCATCACCAGAAAGCAGTTACCAGGAGCTGATTTTTTGGGGGGTGGGGGGCTAGAGTAACTCACAAAGCCTAAGATAGCAATATGCAAAGATGGTGATGGAAGGTACTCACACTGATGAACTCATAGATCCTTGATATATTGATGTACGGTAGTTCCCATATATATCTTATATGATACTTTCAGCCCAAAGTATCATATAACCAGGGATATATTAGAGCCAGGTGAACTAACATGAAAGAGTTCATTGTTAAATTTTCAGTGTGAGATTTTACACCTTAGAATTTGGCAAACACTACAAATTAGGACTTGATTTCTTGTTTTGTTAAGGGTCTAAACTCAAGAAAGTGAGGGAGAAAATGTTAATAATGAATATTAAACTTAAAAGCAACTCACATGTTTTTGCAGCACCAGTTGCTATACATTTACCAGCATACTCTAGAAATAACCTAAAAGCATATAATTTTAATATTTTATATATAAAACTACAAATATGCAATATAAACTACATATACTTGCAAAAAACCAGACAAACAAATTGAATGAATATTGAATACAATCAGGTTGTTAATATCTTTTAGTCTATTTTTTAAATGATTCATATTTACTTTCTTGGCCACTGTCATCATAGCAATACAATCCATGCCTTTTTTTCAGCTAGTTAAAAACTGAATCCAAAAGGTAGCTCCATAAAGCAAATATAAATGTAAGTATTCTTTTGGCTTCCTGTTCTCTCATGACGTTGACCATATTAAGCACATCTGTTCTGCAGCTTTGATCTTACTCACTGATCCCCTTCCCAACATTTAGCAGTCCAGCAAAATAGGATTTCTTGCTACTCCTCACACATTATGCTTCACCTCTCTCTGATCTCCACAATGTTACATGAACTATTCCCCTACACCTCGAATGCATTCCCTCCTCCCCTTTACCCATTAAGAATCTCTGATTTCCTTCAACACTCAGCCCAAATGGCACCTTGTACAGGATACTTTCCTGATATCTTCAAATTTTTGGTCTCCCCTCCCAGATTACCTCATATTTATTTTCTTTTATTTTGTATGTATTCTTACTTCCAAAAGAATGCTAACTTGAGACAGAGACCATTTTATCTTTGTATCCCGAGTGTTTGGCATAATTTCTTCACATAAAAAAGGTCCCTAATGAATACTTGATTGATTGTCTGATTGCCTACAGAAACTAAATGAAGTTCAGGCATCTGGGTTAGTGGAACTTAAATATTTGATTGGACATTACTTAACTGGGGACAAAAAGATACTTAAGTTCTTTTCAAAAACTGTGGTTTCACTTACTTGATCAGTATGGCCCCTTTTAAGTTTTAGATTATGTTAGCAAATAATTTTGGATCTATAAAGTTACAGATTATTTAGACACCATCTAAAATGTCTGGAAATTTCAGAATTTTTTTTCAATTGGCAATACCTACAGTGAGATCCAGATATTTCAAAAGGATTCATACAGCTTCACAAGCTTCAAATAACTACTGGATATTTCCACTGATATATCATGTGTCACCTCAGATATTGTAGGTCTAAATCCAAACCAATTGTTTTTCTTTGAAACTACCTACTCTTCTTGACATTTTTATTTCATTCTCCCAGTCACTGAGGCTTGAAGATATTTGACTCCCTACTTTCTTTCAGGACCCTACAACCTCTCGTTCTTCAAATTCTGTTTTTCCTTCATAAAGGCTTATATGTCCATTCTTTTATCTCTGCTTCTACTGTCATCCTCTATCCTAGGCTCTGACCAGGTTACCCTTGGATTATTGTTATAGCTACCCTCCTAACTGGACTCTCAAGACTCAAGCCTTTTCCCTTTCAGTTTATCCCTCACATACTTATTAGATTTAGGTGCCAAAATACCAATGCTCTTACTTTTTAAAAAACTTTCTGTTTTTCTGTTTTAAAACCTATGTTTAAAAACCTTTGTGGACTCAAAGGAAAATCATTATATATTTATTTTTAAATGATACTGTTCAAATATTGTTCAAAATGTTCTGGGAAGAAAAAGTCACAGCCCCTTTATAAAATATGGATTTGAAGGGATTTTGCTTGGATAATCTGAAGGAGTTTCAAGCAAACTAACCTTTATATCAAAGGGTAGGAAATTAAGTAGGAGAAATGGGCTAGATGGAAAAAAATTCTATTTACTAGAAAGAGAATAATGGAATATCCAATGGGAACACACACACACACACACACACACACACACACACACACACAAATAGAAATCTCCTTCTTCCTGTTTAAGCCAAGTTTTCCCCAAGGAAGAGGAAAAATCACAGTGAGCAAAAAATGAATTTCCCAAACAGAAAGGAACTGTACAGTTAAATATAAGAGCTGAAATGAAGTTTGTAAGGGGGGAAACTAGATATTTAAGGTATGGTCACCAGAAATCAATTAACTCAACTTCAAAATAAAATAGACCAAAGTCAGGATGACTTTTATGGTGATTTATTTTACAATTAGGAAGGCTGAAGGTAGGGAAATTGAGAGAGAGAAATTCTGGCCCAGACCCAAGGCCCAAACCAGGTGGGAATTTAGAGGCCCCAGCAGAGGGGCCCAGAGGTGAGTTTAACAAGGCTTCTAGCCCCAAGGCCTCCTCTAAGATGATAGGCCTTCTTGAAGCTAGAGTCTCCGGAAACACCAAGGGAAGAGAAAGAGAATCAGCCTGACTTACCCAAGAGACAATTCAAAGGGAAGCAAGCTGAGGTCTCACGAGAGATCCTTCCACACCAAGTTCAAAGTGCCAACTGCCTCCACAGGAAGTTACCATCATATTTAAAAGATAGCATCTTTCGTCACTTCCTACATCAACCTCCAATTTCAAGTGGACAAACTGCAGCCTCAACACTGTTTTGGACTGCCCAAAGGTAGTCCCTTGTTTTGATTTGTCACTTACTATCACGTGTGGATAACAGATCTCCCCCCTCCCCACTTAATTCTAATTTGGGTGGGGTGACATTATTCCTGGTGGCTAGAGTCTACACAAATGAATGAGGATGAGCTAATTCCATTTACACAAATTAAGGGAAGTGTTGAGGTCAAATTAAGTAACCTGTCATGACTAAGTTGTAGGAAAGAAGTAAAGGCCTAACCTGCCAAAGGGGATCCAAAGTTGGAATTAAGTTGTTCATAAGAATTCTGATAGGTGCTTGTGGGGACTTCCGGTTAAGATGGCGGCAGAGTAAGGAGCAGCTGCTCGATCTTTCCTAAATACAAGACTCCTTAAGGGGACATAAAAACGAACCCAGACGAACAAAGGAACCCCACAACATGGCGCAGCATTGAAGGTACGCAGAATCAGGGCATTTCCACGCAATAAAGGGGTGAAACAGCTCTCACTAAAACGCGAGAGGAAGAAGCCCCCCCCACCACACACACACACACAACACCAAGGCCAGCGCACAAGAGTGAAAACAGGATTGGGGCAACCAGTAAATCACTAGCAGCCCCAGGGCTTGTACCTGTGTGCCGCAAGATGAGGAACCCCAAGTGGCTGGGGGGCTCTCACAGACTTTCCCCGAGCATCTGCGCGGGTGGGGACAAAGATCTCTAACACAGAGACTTTCCCCGAGCATTTGCACAGGTGAAGGCATCACCCCAGGCACGAATAAAGATCTCCAGCACAGGGACTTTCCCTAGAGTCTGTGTGGGTGAAGGCATCGCCCTAGGCAGGAATAAAGATCCCCAGCGCAGGCTTGGACCTCGAGTGAGGACCCGGAGCAGACAGCGGCTATGGAAGCAGCCCCTGAGACTGCTGAAGGAGCCTCGGGAAGAGGGGCAGACCAGGGTCTACCAGGAGGCCTGACCCCGAGGACAAGGAGACCGGAGCTCCCGGGAGCTTAGAAAGCGCAGGCAGACCCTGAGTGTGAAGACAAAGCTGAAAAGGGGCGGGGCTAATGATGGCAAGCCATAGGGAAGCCCAGAAGAAAAAGATTATCAAGAAAAACTCTGGAACACTCGACAACTTTTACACAGAGAAAATCCATTCAACAGAGGAGGACAAACAAGTAATCATATCCAAACCATCCCAAAAAAATGAAAGCTGGTCACAAGCTATTGAAGAGTTCAAAAATTAGATGTTGAAGAAGATGGAAGAGATCTGGCAAGAAAATAACAGCTTAAAAGGCAGAATTTTGCAATTGGAAAGTGAGGCTCAGAAATCAAATGAACTGATAAGCAAATTGAACACCAGAAATGACCAGATTGAAAACGAAAACCAAAATATTATAGCCGAAAACCAGTCCTTAAAGGCTAGAATTGAACAATTAGAAGATAATGATCTCTCAAGACAACAAGAACAAATAAAACAAAGTCATAAGATGGATAAAATAGAAGGAAACATGAAATATCTCAATGAGAAAATGACAGACCAAGAAAACTGGTCTAGAAGAGACAATTTGAGAATCATTGGTCTTCCAGAAAAGGCAGAAATTAATAGAAACTTGGACTCCATACTAAAAGAAATTATTCAGCAAAATTGCCCTGAAGTTCTACAACAAGAGGGCAATATAGACACTGAAAAGATCCATAGAACACCCTCTACACTGGACATAGAAAAGTCAACACCAAGGAATAGCCAAATTCAAGAGCTTTCAAGTAAAAGAAAAAATCTTACAAGAAGCCAGAAAGAGACAATTCAAATATCAAGGAACACCAATCAGGATCACAAAGGATCTGGCAGCCTCCACGCTAAAAGACCGCAAGGCTTGGAATATGATATTCAGAAAGGCAAGAGAGCTGGGCCTTCAGCCACGGATCAATTACCTATTGAAACTGACTATATACTTCCAGGGGAAAGTATGGGCATTCAACAAAATTGAAGATTTCCAAGTTTTTGCACAAAAGAGACCAGGACCAAATGGAACGTTTGATACCCAACCACTAAAATCAAGAAAAACATGAAAAGGTAAATATGAAACAGAGGGAAAAGAAAGAAAACTTACAAATTTTTAAAGTTGACTCTTTAAGGGCTCAAATAAGATCTAATTATCTGTATTACTATGTGGAGAAATGCTAGGTATAATTCTCTGTAGTGAACTCTATTCACTATTATAATATTCACTATTATAGCAACCAGAAGAATAATTCATAGGGAGAGGATAGGATACTAAATGGTCTAAGATGACATGGGGGGTAGGAAAGAGGAGGGGAATAGTAGGGGACACCAAGAAAAATAGGATATTCTATTACACACAAAGAGGGCATGGGAAGGGGAGGGGATAAATACTATTATAAGAAGGAGAGGAAGAGAGCATTAAGAGGTAATATTTAAACCTTACTCTCAGTGTAATCAACCCAGAGATGGAAGTGTAGTTATATTATCCATTGAGATATAAAACTCTATATAACCCTACTGAGAAAGTCAGAAGGGATAAACCAAGAGGAGCAGGGGAGTGGGGAGGTCAAAAAAGGGAGGGGAGAAAAAGGGGGAGGGAATTCATTAGGCCTTTAAAAAACAAAAATAGGGGAATAACAAGGGAGGGGGCAGAAAGGGAAGTCAATCAAGGGAGGGGATAAATGCACATAAATCATCAGCATTTCTATACATTTCCAACACATTAGAGCAGCAAGAAGTAGAAAGAGAAACACCATTTAAAATCACCCTAGACAATATAAAATACTTAGGAATCTATCTACCAAAACAAACACAGCAATTATATAAAAACAACTACAAAACACTTTCCAAACAAATAAAACTGGATCTAAACAATTGGAAAGCCATT
>NC_058130.1:314523991-314546838 GCF_016433145.1 Gracilinanus agilis | reverse complement strand
AGAATATCAAGGGAAATATAATGAAAAAATGTGAAGGAAGGGGGCCTAGCAGTACCAGATATTAAACTATACTATAAAGCAGCAGTCATCAAAACAATATGGTACTGGCTAAGAGATAGAAGGGAGGATCAGTGAAATAGACTTGGGGTTAATGACGTGAGCAAGACAGTGTATGATAAAGCCAAAGAGCCCAACTTTTGGGACATAAATCCACTATTTGACAAAAACTGCTGGGAAATTTGGAAAACAATATGGGAGAGATTAGGTCTAGATCAACATCTCACACCCTACATACACCAAGATAAATTCAGAATGGGTGAATGACCTGAAGATAAAGAGGGAAACTATAAATAAGTTAGGTGAACACAAAATAGTATACCTGTCAGATTTCTGGGAAAGGAAAGATTTTAAAACCAAGCAAGAGTTAGAGAAAATTACAAAATGTAAATTAAATGGTTTTGATTATATTACGCTAAAAAGCTTTTGTACAAACAAAAATAATGTTGTCAAAATCATAAGGGAAACAACAAATTGAGAAAAAATCTTTATAACAAAAAACTCTGACAGGGGTATAATTATTCAAACATACAAGGAGTTAAATCAATTGTATAAAAAATCAAGCCATTCCCCAATTGAAAAATGGGCAAGAGACATGAATAGGCAATTCTCAGGTAAAGAAATCAAAAGTATCAAAAAGCACATGAGAAAGTGTTCTAAATCTCTAATAATTAGAGAAATGCAAATCAAAACAACTCTGAGGTATCACCTCACACTTAGCAGATTGGCTAAAATGAAAGAAGGGGAGAGTAATGAATGTTGGAGGGGATGTTGGCAAAATTGGGGCATTAATGCATTGCTGGTGGAGCTGTGAAATGATATAACCATTCTGGATGGCAATTTGGAACTATGCTCAAAGGGCTATAAAAGAATGCCTGCCCTTTGATCCAGCCATACCATTGTTGGGTTTGTACCCCAAAGAGATCATAGATAAACAGACTTGTACGAAAATATTTGTAGCTGCACTTTTTGTGGTGGCAACAAATTGGAAAAGGAGGGTATGTCCTTCAATTAGGGAATGGCTGAACAAACTGTGGTATATGCTGGTGATGGAATACTATTGTGCTAAAAGGAATAATAAACTGGAGGAATTCCATGTGAATTGGAAAGATCTCCAGGAACTGATGCAGAGTGAAAGGAGCAGAGCCAGAAGAACACTGTACACAGAGACTGATATACTATGGTAAAATCGAATGTAATGGGCTCCTGTACCAGCAACAGTGCAATGACCCAGGACAGCTCTGAGGGATTTATGGTAAAGAACGCTACCCACATTCAGAGGAAGGACTGCAGGGGAGGAAACATAGAAGATAAACAATTGCTTGAATGCATGGGCTGAGGCAGACATGATTGGGGATGTAAACTGGAAACTACCACACCAATGCAACTAACAACAATATGGAAATAGGCCCTGAACAAGGACACATGTTACAACCAGTGGAAATGTGCGTCGGCCATGGGTGGGGGGAGAGTGGGGGGTGAAGGGGAAAGTAGGGGCATAGAGTATTCAAACAGGTTAAAAATGAATATTAATAAATGTTTAAAATTAAAAAAAGAAAAAAAAAACAAAAAGTGCTTGTGGACAGGAAAAAAAAAGAATTCTGATAAAAAAGCTGTTCTGCTTTAAGTTTGTTTTTATAGGGAAAAAAAACAACATAATTGACTGGATTGAAAGTTATCCTATCTCTGACACTTCCTATCTGTGTGATCCTGGGAAAGTCATTTGAGCTCCCTTGGTCTTAGTTTCTTCATCATCAAAGTGAGGAAACTGAGCTAGGTAGTCTCTCAGATCTCTTCCAGCTCTCGTTATACCACTGTGACTTCTCTGAGTTATTATGTTGGAAATAAGCCTACCTGACTGTGATTTCCAATAGCCTGCCAGGCACAACCTGGTAGCAGCTTCCAAATTCATATAACATGACCATAAGTAAACAGGTGCTAAAATGCTAATATTTGAAACCTAGAACTACTCAGTGACAAGAGCATCATACAGTGCCTGTTACCTATCAGCCCCCTACCTACTCATTGTCATTACAATAAACTATTAAAAGCTCTGGCCTCCATAGTCCAGCCCAGCTGAATAAGTGGTAGCAAGGAAAGATCACTAAATTATGAGTTAGAGGATTTCCAGATCCAAATGCCACCTCCAATGAGGGTGGATTAGATGGCCTGTGAGGCCCCTCACATCTCTACAGCTGTGCTCCTATGGCACTCAATCTTGACCTGCCTCACTGATTCTCTCTGGCCCCTGTGCTCCAGCCAGCTTGGTTTCCTTGCTGCTCCCCAGTCCTTCATACACATTCTTGCCTTGGAACTTTTGCTCACTGTATCCTCTGCTTAGAGTGCTCTTTTTTACCTCTTTTTAAGGCCCTGCTCACTTTCTAAACATTCTGTATAGAGGGTTCTCTAACAACTCCATGCTACAGCCATTCTTTGTTGTACATTCCACTCACTTAGTACTTATATCACATACAGACTCCCTTGTCATATCTCAAAGAGCTGTTTAAAATGTCTTGGTTTTTTTTTTAAATCATTTATGTCTTGTGCATATTGTGTGAACATAAGCTTTGATACCACCTTCCTACATTTGGAGATTCTTTCTGCCTTTTCAACTGTAAATTTTTGTCCATCCACATTACTGAATAATGTAAAGCTGTTGAATCCTACATTTCCAATAATTAATACAATAATTCAAAATAAAGAATTATTCTTATTATTTACAAAGTAGAATGGTATTGTTTCATGATTATAAGAGAGAATACATAGCTGGTTAACATTTCTGACTTAGAATTTTCCTTATTTCCCTAGTGGAGAACATAGGTTTATAATGAGTATTACTAAAATGATTTTCCCTTTGTTCAGGTTTTTCTCTGCTTGATATCACATTCTATTTTTAAAGGGAAAATTAAGCCTTTTGCTCTGTACTGAATTGCAATTAATTTCCCAAAATTTGGAGATCATGAGAATTAAAAAAATTCCTCTGGCCCAAAGAATAAAGAGCCTCTGTGCAAGGTAAAAGGAAAATAAATCACATGAGGATATCCATTGTGACAGTATAGTAAAAAACCATAAACAAAATATATGAACATGGAAAATATTAGAAACTGAATATTAAAAGAAATGACATATTTAAAAATAGAAGAAAGGCTAAAAAAGAAAGCAGCTATTTACACAAGTATGTGAGCAATCATGCATATATCCATAGAAGGTGCACAAGTACACCTACCTGCAGAGACTCGAGGGCAGTCAGGCAACATGGACTCCACTGATGTATCTAATGGTTCTGAACTAGACACCCAATTACAACAGTTCTGCAAGGTAACAGAGACAATTTTCTGATGAACCAATAATTTAAAGCAAAAAAAAATTGGGGGGAGCCAAAGATTAATATTTTTTCTCAATTACCGATCATTAGAGATGCATTTCTTCATCTCCCAAATAGTTTTAAATTCTTTATGAACAGTTGGCAATTGTTTATCATAAATACAAAAGAGTAGTCTAAACAACTCAGCCACCTCTGTGTTCATATTAAGAAGACATAATCAGTGAATGACAGTATAGTCTGCTGTTAGTGAAGGGGTGGCTGGCTATAAAGTCGTAAACAAAGGAACAAACATAATAATGAAAATGATGCTATATTTTCACTTTTTGATAAAAAATTATTCATCTAATTATATTGATAAGAACAAATAAATTTCTGTTCTATTATTTTAATGTGGATTCCAAAGAACAACTAAATTTATGCTTACACTTAAGAAGTTGGCTTAACTGAATTTAACTTAACCTTGTTCAGAAATCTAAATAGTTCAAAAGAAATGCCATCTAGCACACTGAAAATATTTGTTTTAGGACACAAAGCCTGTTATTTTAAAGATTTACCTATAAGAGAATGCGATGATTTATAGCCCAAATAAATGAAATAAAAGAAAAACTCTACATTCCTCCCTTCCACACAGTATAAACCTTTATCTAAAAGTCTAGTCTTTTAAAAGCCTGATCAGTTTCATATGGCTTTGTTTCTTAAATTCTCAGGAAAAAAAACCCATGAATTTCCAGACAGATTTTAAGAAATCATCCCATCAATCATGTTTGGAAAAATGGTTGATTGCTATTCTAGTAAACAAGCATGTATTGTGTATTTTTAGATGCTTGCTGCTCTAGTTGTGCACCATGGAATCCGTTCTCACTGTGGAAAGATCCTTGACTGGTAGATCAAGTGTCTTATTGTATTTCCTTAATTCATTCTGTCTGGAAGAAGATGTCAGCTGTGTTGCAGTGAGGAGAGAATTTCAAAGGCCCCAGTCCCCACCAATAAAGGCCGAGGAATGGCTTTTGAATAGATTTGTCAAGGCAACCCTACTGTTCTGGGACCAGGGAGAGCAGGAATAACATAAAGGAAGGGTTGCTGTATGAGATTAGAAAGTGAAGTTCACAAAGCATGGCAGATTTTTGTAAGAAACAGTAGATCAATGAAACTATTGAACTGTGTGGAAAAAAACATGAAAACAAACACACCATCCAGTAATGTTCTTAAATGCTATTTCTCTCTTTTAAAATTTAAAATGGATTAAAAAAAAACCAAGTATTTTCATGTTTCACAAAAGCTTAACGGTTTAAAGTAGAAACTATTCTATAATATACACTCCTAATCTTAATTAACAGCTTAATGCAAAGTTACACAATGTAGGACTTTGGAAAATATAAAGAAGTAGGATTTTCATAAGGTATTTTATTCATTTGAAATACGCAAAATTAATATTGCTACTGATAGAACCCCACATCAGAGAATTCTAGATAATGCAGAAGATTAGCACACAATTAGCTAGCTTTTATATACAATGTGACACTTGCCTGTAAGAAATAAGTATTCTCCAAAGCAGTGTCAAGATATGTAAATGGATGATTTGTTTTATCATTCATCACAGCTCCTAATAAATTCAAAAATCATGACTTCTATAGGTACTAAAAATAGGCCCCCAATGATACAGGAGAGATAGCTTCAATGAAGAATGCCTTTTTTTTTAAACAATTCAGTCTTTCAATGACAGCAATTAGCACTACAGACAAGACAGGTAGTGATTAGGTATATATTTTAATTATTATTCATTCTACAAGTTTCTCTAAATCTGATGAAAGTTAGATATTACCCAGGTGATATCTCAGACTTAATAATTCTCACCTACACTTCACAAATGTAAAAGTTCAATTCTTATAGGAGATTTCTAATACTAATGAATGTGAAAATACTTCATTAATCATTTTTTCCTTATGATTGGCTCTATGTGACTAAAATGGAAGTAACTGTAATGAAATCTGCTTTAGCCAAAATATTTAAAGCCGAGCTATAGAGATCCAAATGATATGGATTGGAAATTTTGTGTTTTATCTTGCAATAAGTTTTAAGGCTTTGATTTCTTGGAGAAAATGGAAATTCCCTGACAGCTTGTGGGGGCAACATCCTTTATATTTTTAACTGTTAAGTCAGAGCTGTCAGACTATGTCCCAGGCGATGCTTTATTCCCATCAGCTCTGGCCTATCAAACTGTTAAGGTTAAATCTAGAATTGGTGGTGTGTATACAAGACTAATAAAAGAAAAGGGTCTTGCTAACTGCAGAGGAAGCCCAAATTTGTCTGTTAAGAACAAATCATGGAAAATGAAAATGAAATATAGTATTTCTTAAAATGTCAAGATAGAAAAAGGTTACTAGAGGAAACAACCTTACAGAATTATAGTCCTTACTTAAGGAGATTAATTCATAACCAAAATTCAGTTTGTCCTCATGTTATAAATTTCCATTTAACTCGTCAATCCCACATAGGAGATGTAAAGGCTGGAGTGATACTAATATTTTGAATTTCAAGTAGAAACCAAACTTGTCCTTTTGAATAATAAACAAAAATCTCAAATTAAAAAAACCCGATAACTTTCCTCCTCTACTCCCAATAATTCTGAACAAAGTAAGATAAAAAAACAAATATAACTGAAGTAATCTTAAAATTTTTTTTATAAAACTTTACTAGGGTAAGGTAGGGAGAAAAGTTTTGGGCACTGTACCCTGATGATCAACATTAGCCAAATTACCTTAAATATCGTTAAGTTGAACTTTCAGGTTCAATTCATAGTTAAGTTAGCACTGTGTTCTAATCTTAAATTATATTCCCAAAGAAATAAACACAGAGTATTTTGGAATCAGTGCTAAAAAATAGACTTTAAGACTCTGAGTATTGAAGGAGGTTAGAAGATTTAAAGACTTCGTAATTTACAGGCAAAATGTTTAAAAGTTTCTCCAAAGAGAAATATATAGAAGTTTCCATTAGTTAAATGATAAAAGGATATGAACAGGCAATTAATGACATATATTGGAAACAATCACTAGAAAGACTCTTCAAGCTAACTAATATTCAAGGAAATTCGAATTAAAACAACTGTGAGGTACCACTTCACACTCATCAAACTAACAAAAATAACAGAAAGGGACAAAACTCAATATTGTCAGGATTCTAAAGAAACAGGCACACTCACAAACTACTGGAGAAATTGGAGATTGGGAGATCTGCTTATGGAGCAATCTGGTTGCAACAAGGGTCATAAATATAGTCACATCCTTTGACCTCGATATTTGGACTAGCTCATAAGACATTCATTGTAAAGAAAGAAAGTATATTAAAATAGAAATTATGGGTGCATGCATACATAATGTCTACATGTACATGTAGGTAATTATATATATGTATGTGCATTCAAAGATCTGTGGGTTCATGAAGTCAGGGAACTCCCTGTACAAGAAATCCTTCCCTCTTTACAGTAAATGAGCTGTCTAAGGCACACAGAGGTTAACTGATTTGCCCAGGGTCAGAGGTCATACCTGTCAGAATTGTAATTTGAACTCATGTGTTCAGAACTCCTAGCACAGCACTTAATTCACCATGCCAAACTGTCTCTATGTTTTCTATTGAATTAAAATGACAAAATTTGAGGAACATAAGGAAATTTGTAAAGATATACTAAGTGAAGAAAACAGAATCAGCACAACATAGATACAACTATAACTATGCAGAAGATAAAAATGCACACGCAAATACAGAGGTAAATGAATAAACAAAGAGAAAGGAAGCAGACAGAGAGGGAGTAACTAAGAAACTGTTCTGAATATTTTTATGTCTGAATTCATTTTTAAAATGTAAATAGTTGTAAATGTGTGCTTTAATTGGTTTTGTTGTTTAAAGTTAATTCCATATTACAAGCTACCAAAAGTTTGACTTATGTTGTTTTTTAAATCTCTTTTTTGGAAAAATAAATGAAAACACTGAAAAAATGCTGTCATTAAGGTAAAGGATAGAAAAAAGATAAAGTAAATTTAATGAATGCCACATCCAAGGAACTACACTTAGAAATTGGAGGTGCCAAGAGTTATGATAGGATACTCATGTTCTCAAGACATCAGAGCCTGAACATTTTAATTTTCTTATAGAGGCCCAGTAGGGGGAATAATAGATTTGGAGAGCCAGCTATTTTTTCAGTGCTCAGAACTTCTTTCATAAAATGCAAAAAGTTATAAAGACCAATGGAAAGGCGATCTGATGCAGAAGCAGCATACAGGGAGACTTGTGTTCCTTGACCTGGAACATGAGTGTGGTGGGTTAGGAAGTAGCCAGTCTCTATTTTCAAAGTATATATTAAAAAGGACAACAAATAATTATAACAGGGTCCACCCCAGGTTAAGAGAAGCCTTGGCCACCTAAAGGGCATGTTGCATGTTAAGTGAAATTAAAGAAGCAAATCACTTTCCTTATCTGCAAAGGCCAAACCCAAGAATGAAAGGACACCCAAAAGGATGGTGGCTGCGGTTTTATGTGTGAGGTCACTTTTATGACAGAAAAGGAAATTCTCCCCCTTAGTTTTTTTTTTTTCTAATCAGCCCTGGAGACTGGAAGAAAATATATGCTTTTTGCAATTGCTGAAATGTTTTCTCTTTCCAGTTCCCAAGAAGGTGACTTGTAAACAGCCTTCCAGCTACGTATATCAGCTAGACAAACTAAAGTCAACTAGTTTAAAGCTAGTTACTTCAAACAAGGATCAGTTTGAAGTAGAGAACTTTTCCCTAAGATCTCAAAATCGTCAATCTCAAGAAAAATGAATGTTTAAACTTTTAAAAGACAGATGCCTGAAGAAATCAAAAAGGGAGTAGTAGTATTTGATCATTTTCTAGAAAAGAGAGGAATTGGAAAATGGTACCATGTAATAATTCTAGCCAAATTTCAAAACAAAGCTTAGTAAAAGAACATAATAAATATTATGAGGAATTGGAATGTGTCTCATGCATGATGGAAATTTAATTAATATTCATCATATAAGAAGGATATGTGTATCCCCAGTGCTTATTTTTTTTTTAATTTTAAACCCTTAACTTCTGTGTATTGACTTATAGGTGGAAGATTGGTAAGGGTAGGCAATGGAGGTCAAGTGACTTGCCCAGGGTCACACAGCTGGGAAGTGTCTGAGCCCGGATTTGAACCTAAGACCTCCTGTCTCTAGGCCTGGCTCTCAATCCACTGAGCTACCCAGCTGCCCCCATCCCCCAGTGCTTATTAACAGAATGCCTAGCACACAGTTAGCACTTGTTCAGTGCTTGAAGGGAGTATGTGATGAGGGCAAGAGTGGGAAGAAGATGAAGCTACATGTAAGTGTAATGGAAGTCAGAGTTAAGTAGTATAGTTCCTCCCAAGCATGGCCTCTGGAGGTCTGTTTTTGAGAGGGGAAGTAACAGCAAAAGAAGTTGAGAAGGGAATAGATTGAAGGAAAATCTAGAGAAAGTATTACTACAGTATTCAAGGGAAGTGAGAATATCTAAGTGGGGAGAGGAAGTCAACTTTGTCAAAAGATGCAGAGGAAGGATTTAGCACTGAATTTAGTAGGTAAGCTGTCAACTTGCACATGGAAGATATCTAATAAATGCCTGATTAACTGAAGTGAAGTGAAGTGAATTCTTACTGCCCAGGGGAGCCAACTTGCCTCCTTTATTCTGGTCTTCATCAGCCCCATGAATTCTAACCATTAGCACTGCTTATTTGTTGTTCAGTCTTTCAATCATGTCTGACTCTTAGTAACTCCATTTGGGCTTTTCTTGGCAAAGACACTGGAGTGAATTGACATTTCTTTCTCCAGCTCATTTTACAGATATAAAAACAGAGGCAGACAGGGTTAAGTGACTTGCCCATAGTCATACATCTAATAAATGTCTTAGACCAGATTTGAATTGAAAGATATATCTAATTCCAGGCCTAGAACTACTGCACCACCTACTTGCACTGGCATTTCCTATAGTTCCAATCATGAAATAGATTTTCTTTTTTTTTTCAAACCTTACCTTTTGTCTTAGAATTGATAATAAGTATTAGTTCTAAAGCAGAAGAGCAGTAAGGGTTAGGCGACTGGGGTTAAGTGATTTGCCTGGGGACACCAGCTAGGAAGTATCTATGGCCAAATTTTAACCTAGGACCTCCCATCTCCAGGCCTGGCTCTCAATCCATCTAGATGCCTCTAGAAATAGGTTTTCATTATTCCTTTCTATTCCTTGGGAAGGATTTTTGGATGAAGTATAGTACAAACTGAAAAGCAAACAAATCATTTTCTTTTTCGTGATCTTCTGTGTGTTGTCATGAAGAGCAGTGGTTATTGTCATTCAAAGACATCTCAAAGGAGAGAAAATATAAAGAGAACAGAAGAGCTTCTGGATGGTTTAACTACCACAAAAAAGGTCTGGAGGCTAGAGAGCTAGCTTTACAGCCAGGAGAACCTGGACTCATGTTCTATCATTGACACATCCTAGTTTTGCGATTCTGGGTCAATTAATTTACTTCTTAGTGCTCTTGGCAACCCTCTCTGAGGCTATAAGTGCAAAGAAGTTGCCAATGTGCATTAAGAGAGGCTGTTTCCTCTACTGGGAGTTCCCTAGACCAGGAAAATTACAGGTACAAGCCTTTTCCCTACTACTTCATAAAAACATAACAACCAAGAGTAACTACTGACTTTTCTACCCACATTCTTATCTCTATGATAATGGTTTCTGCAGTAGTTAGCAGCTAGTCTTTTGCATATTATCTTCTTTGTAAGAACTTGTATGTTAACTGGCTGAGAAGCATAGAGAATAAAAGACCCCACTGTGTTTATCTGTTCATTATAGAAAAAAAAGCATTAAACCAGGTAGGGCAAAATAGGTCTTAAAAGGTTCTCTTCAACAAGGCATCTCCCATAGAATTTAAGATCATACAAAATTTCTGAATAGATGCAACAAAGAATTAATGCTCAGTGATTACTAAGTAAAATACAAAATGCTGAGGCATTTGTCAAGAATGTTATATACAGTGGGGAAGGGCTACCACTTTAATTCAGGCTCTTGTCACCTCTGGCCTGGGCTATGATAGTAGGCATCAGTTTGGTTTCTCTACCTCAAATTTCTCCATACTCTAGTTCAGGGGTTGGCAACCTTTTTGGCCGTGAGAGCCATAAATGCCACATTTTTTAAAATGTAATTTCGTGAGAGCTGTACAGAGCTCACAGTGTGAGCTCCTGTAACAGCGCCTGAAAAAAAATTGACTTTATGGCTTCTGCAGAAAGAGCCATACGTTTACACAGAGACTGATATACTATAGTAAAATCAAATGTAATGGGCTCCTGTACCAGCAGCACTGCAATGACACAGGACAGCTCTGAGGGATTTATGGTAAAGATGCTACCCACATCCAGAGGAAGGACTGCAGGAGAGGAAACATATAAGATAAACAATTGCTTGAATGCATGGGCTGAGGCGGACATGAGTGGGAAATAGACCCTGAACAAGGACACATGTTACAACCAGTGGAAATGTGCGTTGGCCATGGGTGGGGGGAGAGCGGGGGGTGAAGGGGAAAGTAGGGGCATAAAGTATGTAAACAGATTAAAAACGAATATTAATAAATGTCTAATAAAAAAAAAAAGAAAGAGCCATACGTTGCCAACCCCTACTCTAGCCCTTTGCATACCTAACCTCCAGTGGCTTCATACTCCCAAATTACAAACTTCTCTGTTTCATGGTTGAAGTCCTTTATTCTTGGGCTCCAATCTTCCACTGCAGCAATCATTAAACTTTCACATCTTAGGTTTCAGCCAAATTGCCCTACTTGCTGCTTCCCATATGAAGCAGTCCATTTCCTATGCCTGTGCTGTCTCACATACCTGGAGTTCATTCCCTTCTCTCTTCTGCTCCCTTAGGATCCCTATCATATATCAAGTATCAGTTCAAGTGCTACCTCTAACATGGAGCCTTGACTTATTTCTCTCCACGCCAAACTGATAGTGGCCTCCTTCCTTTTTATATATTATAGATTCACTTATCTGGGTCCATATATTTTACCCCAACATAATGTAAGCTTCCTGTGGGCAAGGAACAATTTCATTTCTGTTTGTGTAACCCTTTTGCCTACAACAAAGAAGGTGATTAATAAATGCTTGCCAAATGAATGAATGAATGTGCTGTTTGTCATTCAGTGGTTTTGTTTTAGTCTTGTCTCTTTGTGACCTTTTGTAGGAGTTTCTCGGCAAAAGATATTGAAATGCTTTGCTACTTCCTTCTCCATCTCTTTTTATATATGAAGAAACTGAGGCAAAGAAGATTAAGTGACTTGCCCAGGGTCACATAGCTAGGAAGTGTGTGAGGCCGGATTTGAACTCACAAAAACGAGTCTTCCTGATTCCAAGTCTGGTGCTCTATCCACTGCACCACCTCGTGCTATACAAAATTCAAAAAGAAATGTGACTTGCTAAGAATAGTGAGGTTCTCCAGATAACTTTTGTTTGTACTTGCTGATTGTATTGACCAGGAATAAGACAGTACCTTCTTGACATCCAACAGTATTAAAAAAAATCAAGCCAGCAATCTTCAGAGGAAAAGCCAAGTAAACTAAAGAATAGATATAATCGGGGGCATCTGGGTAGCTCAGTGGATTGAGAGCTAGGCCTAGAGAAGGGAGGTCCTAGGTTCAAATCTGACCTCAGACACTTCCCAGTGACCCTGGGCAAAGTCATTTGACCCCCATTGCCTACCCTTACCACTCTTCTGCCCTGGAGCCAATACACAGTATTGACTCCAAGACAGAAGGTAAGGGTTTAAAAAAAAAAAAAGAATGAATATTATCCAGATTATGACATTGCTTCAAATGAGCAATCCTTTGGATTAGTCTATCAGTACACGTTTCTTTAATAGGCACTGCAGAGGAACAATGAGATGAATCCAGAGTTGCATTATTTTCTTTTTTCTTTTTTAAGCACTTATCTCCTGTCTTAGAATCAATATTATTATTAAGTATCAGTTCAAAAGCAGAAGAGTAGTAAGGGCTAGGTAATTTGTCCAGGGTCACAGAGTTAGGAAGTATCTGGGGTCACATCTGAACCCAGGATCTTTGACTCTAAGCTTGGCTCTCTATCCACTTAGTTACCTAGCTTCCCTGGAGCTATATTAATTTCAATCAATGATCTCAAACTCTCAGATAAATACTCATTATTTTTTGGCATTTGTATTCTTCCACTGATACTACATGGCTACAAATCAAATGATTACCAAAACCTAAGTAACACAAAGGAATATGGAAAGACATATGGTGGGTCTATTTGGGTTTTATCATATGATCAACAAAACCTTGCCTGTAAGAAGTAAAAAAAGACATAATATAGGACATATATGCCAGAAAAGGAGATGAACTGGTCATATAGTAAGATCCAGAGATAAAAGGATATCCTGAATTTCAAATGAGATAACTTATGAAAAGTACTTGGTAAACCTTAAAACTACATAAATGCTAGTTGTTACAATTAATTTTTCAAATGAAAAGAACCTTGTCTATGAAATATTAAAATCATAAAAACATCACAATAGAATAACAAAAGAGGAAGGAGCTGGATTAAAATTCTGTGGGATGAGATGATGTGGATGGATAATGACTTGTACTGGTGGAGAGCAATCCCACATTAAGGAGATTTGAATATCTGCTTTAACAACAATAATACCTTATGTTTGTATCAGGCCTTACTTTTTTTTCAATGCTTTATATTTATCATCTCCTTTGGTCCTGATAAGCTCCTGGGAAAGTAAGGAAGGAAGGAAGCTGAGGCTCAGAGAGAAGCAGAGATTTGCCTGGTATTATATTTTGTTTCCCTCATAGCACCTAAGTGATCATTTGATATCTGTTGATGATCACAGAGAAACAGTGGTAAAATAAGGTCCAAAACCACCACACCACCTCCTAGATTATAAGTTCTTTTAAAGGATGCAAAGATTCCCTAAAGTCAGGAGAAAACACAAATCATGTCTTTCCTAGTTTTATGTTGTAGAAGGAAAGGTGAAAAGAAAAAAGGAGGGAACCTACATAAGAATAGAGGTTTTTTTTTACATAAAATATGGTTTTATTTGGGAAAATATTAGTTGGAGCCCTGGTTAGATATGACAAATTTACTTATCAACTCTTTTGGCAACTCAAATGAAGGAATGCAGGGTAACATTCTGAAATGTGAATGGGACATTTGATTGCCTCAAATAATAAAGTATTCATTTAAATTGCTTTTAATATAAGAATTGTTATTTGGAAGCAGAAATCTCAATTTTTTAAATGGTAAGTGGTGACCTTCCATGTTTGGAGAAAGTGAAAAGCTATTGATGTATTAGATCTGACATAATTTGTCCTCAGTGGGGAGGGGGATAATTAACTTCACTGCTGAAAGTATACTGGGAAATGTACAATGAGAAGAGAGAAATAAAAGATATCCAAACAAAAATAAGATAATCCTTTGAAAAAAATCCAGGGAACCAGGGAAAAACCAATTAGGAACACAGATACTCAAAGCATGACTACTCAACTCATGAAAAAAACAATAATGTTGAAAGACACCTGGATGTTAGGGAAGGGGGGAAATTAGGTAGGTTTGTAATGTAAGAAGTAGAAAAAATATTCTAGCACCAGTTTATTTGATGAAGAGTAAGACTGAGTTTTCTGATGTAAAATAAAAATCACAAAACACCAATATTTATTGTAATAATTTGCCAACAGTAGGGAATTATGCGGTAGATTCTTTTTTAGAACTAAAAGATAGCTTTATTTGTTACCTCATCAGTTCTCACAACACAACATAACTGGCATACTCCTTAACTGCACATTTCTTCTGGCAGAGGTCTGGCTGAATCAATTATTGGTTGCCTTATCAGATCGTAAACAAATTGGAGAAAATCCAGGAATATCAAGTGATTAAAGATGCAGATGATTTTAGGAAAAAGAGTTGAGGGTATGATTAGGATATGCCAATTAGGGGTAATATCCAAAGGTAAACACGAATAAGGAAAGTTTTTTTTTTTTTTTTTCCAGCCAGATACCTGTAATAGTATAAAGGGAAATAATGGGATGAAAGTTGAGAAAAGAAAACAGGAGCATGTTCAATGAGTTCAAACTAGTTTTCAGGTTCATTTACCCTTAAAACAGTGAAAAAAAGCTTTCTTAGCCTGAGGCTGGACCATGGCCAGTCCCTGTGTTCTTCTGAGCTCTGGGGTCTGGCTTATACCCATTCCTGCTTATTACATCTTCTCCCCCTACTGGCAGTAGCCAGCCAATCCATTTAGGAATGGCATGCACTGACCTCCTTTTCAGTAAGAAAGGGATGAGATAGAGCTTACATTAAGCTTCTTCCTTACAATTAAATGGCACTATGCTTAACAGCTGGTGCCAAAATTAAACATTGAGGGTAAAAAAAAAAACCGAAGTGAGACTTTCTTCAACCATAGTTCTTGGTTTTCGATTATGCATACATAATTTTTAAAATGGAGGAAAAACAAATGAGCTTCTGAAAAATTGATTGTCTTTCAAAATAAAGTGTTCTGTGATTATTTCAAACATATCTGTGCTTTGCTGTTTCCTCTAGAGTCTGAGTCTTCTGTCCATAGTAACGGAGGCTGCAAGAGAGGGTGGTAGGAGGTAGGGGCTCAAGATGGAAAGACTCACACCTACCCAATTCATCTAAGCACTTAAGAAAATTCAGTCTCACCTCTCTCATCCATTCCCGGATAGTTTTGCCAGCTTCTTGATGCCACACATTGTGAACAGAGTCTGTCAACGCCACAGCAGTTACCTTATTTTTTACATCTGCTTCTCGTTGAATCATCTGTTTCCAAAAAGGAAAATAAAATATTGGCTGTAATTTCTTTTTCTTAAATTGAGTGCAGCCTGCTTAGTCAGAAATGATAATATATCAAAAAGGAAACACAAACTTATTTCTCATTTGGACTTTTTTTTTACACAATTGAAAACATTCTACCCTTATCTAGAAATATGGAAAGACTTCAAATTTTCTTTTAAACACAATGCTATTTAAGTCTCAGAATGATGAAGCCCTATTATTTTCCATGTGGTTTGACAATTCAAGGATTAAAGGGATCACAGTGAAAAAAAGGAGGAATCCCTGAGGTTATCTTTTACAAGTTTCTTAGACTTCCTATTTTTGTGCTTCAGGGAAGATGGTACCTGGGGTTCACTGTTAGCTACTTAACGACTAACATCCACTAATTTTCAGTGGATTGTACATCAGAAAAGAAAGCAATCTTTCTTTGACTTGTCAGAGTTCTTTCGTTTTATATCCAATTTAACTACCCTGCTTTCACACTATGATCTTGTCATTCCTTGCAGAATCTGATACACACAAAAGTCTTTTTCTTCGGTCTATCAATATCATTTTGGTTTCTAATATATTACTTCACGTCGATAAACTATTACACTTTAACTTCTTTCTAAAGAATGTTATTTCTATGAAAAATAAATGATTTCTGAAAATAAAGAGTGGATTGGTATAAAGAATTCATCAGTGGCAGGCAAGATAAAGGGAGTAGAAAATAATAGTTTGGAATAAAAGGAATAGACAAAAGGTTTAATCTACTAATACTAGTGACCTTAATTTGAAATAGTGATTGAGAGAATGCTTAATGAAAAATTATAGTAAAATACAAGTAGCAGCCCTGAATTTCATCATCATGTCTTCACTATTACATTGCATCAAATGTCTTTTATTTTCCAAATTTTTCTCATATCAATGGAAATGAACAGTTTTCCTAAACAAATTTGTCTATAAATTGTTAATGATTTCTATAAACTATATTTCTAGAAAAATACAATACAGCACCTAAAAAAACAATGAAAGAATCCTGAATACCTTTCATTATCTGATAGAGATAATAGTAAACTATACTTTAGATACCAAAATGATGTTTGTTGACATTCTGAATAAAAATATCTCCTTTTTGATATTCTATAGAGTCTATATATGCACATCTCCTCTCACTGAACACTACTTAATGTTAATTCAATTCACTGTTAATGCTGCCTCAGCAGTATTTACACATCTGAAATTTCAATCTCTTATGTTTTCTGTTTCTATAATGTCAAAAATTTAAAATCAATGTTGGTTATCTACACAGTCCTGTAACTTAAAAAAAATTATCTGCAAGAACTATTATTTTTAAAGGCATAGGCTAGTACTGATTTAATGTTTTGTGTTAATTATTAAATTTTGTAGTACCTTATTCTTTATCTTAAATATTTTCTTATTGAATGATATTGACATTAAGAACATGAAAAATGAACTTAATGCTATATAGCAAAACATTCCAGCAAAGGGAAGCTAAATCTAGCTCATGAAGTATTTTCTCATTTTACCTAATTTTTATTTTCTAACTAATATACTTCAACATACTTTAAAAAGTTGACAGTGTCACAGGATAATAACATGTGCTCTTGCTTCTCTTAAAAGCATTCTAAAATTTCCTTTGTTGTTAATAACATACATTTTTGTATCATAGTGATATCTGAGGTCAATAAAACAAAGGTTGGGGAGAGGGAGGAGGTACTACCAAATTTAACAAAATCAGTTAGAAATACCATCTATAGGATATAGTTGTCTGATATGAAAAGTACATGATTAGGGCAATGACAAAAACTGGATGCTATATAATTCTGCAAACTTGAAAGAACATCTCATTCTTGGTACTATCATTGTTGGAAAAACTGTGGTCTACCTTTCTGGTTCCTTTAATACCAAGACATTTTCCAGATAGCATTATCTGATCTAATACTACATTAAACTCTATGTTAACTATGTTCATTTTGGGTCCACTTGGTTATTAGACTGAAGTAAACGGACTAACAGGTTGTGTTATGCAGAACTTTACTGTAAAATCTAACACATTTGTTTGCCAGGGATTAGGAGAAGTGGAAATAGGTTAGTGTTTTAGTCTGTTATTCACTCTTTGCCCAACCCTGCTTTTTATGTACCATTAGAGGTCCTAGGACCATGTTGGCGAGCCTATGGCAGGCGTGCTAAAGGGGGCTGTTCCCCTCTCCCTCTCCACTGAATATGAGGACATTTCTCACATGACCTGCCCTCTGCCCAGTAGTCTGATGAGAGTGCTTTCTCTCTCCCTGTCCCCCAATCTGGGGTAAGGTGGGAGGGGAGGGAGGTTTATATATGGCAGTTTGGGCATGTAGTCTCTAAAAGGTGTGCCATCATTGTCCTAGGATAACTTATAGCTATCCATTCTGTTCAGTTATCTGTTTCACTTGCCACTGTGAACAGTATCTCTCAGTCATATTCTGCAAAACCACTTGTCTCTTCCATTGCAAACCTGTGAATTATGCTGAAGAATGGGACACTGAGAGCAAGAGAAGGACCCTGGGGTGACAAAAAAGAATGGAACCTGAAAGCAAAGATAGAAATTAGGATAAGGATAGGAAACATGGTCCTAAAATGGAGTCAGTTTGGAGAATGGAATGAACATCATAAATTATTTTATTAAGCAAGAAAATAATTTAAGGAAATCCAAAATTATGAATGAGCAAGGTTCTTTCTCTATGTAAAATTATGGCGGAGGTTTTTCTAAATGTTCTTCTGAATTAGCTGAGGAATCTTCTGGTTAGAGGTTCTCTTGAACAATTATACTAATTAAATTTTTAATAAATTAAAGTTTTTAACTGACATTTTTCAAAGAAACAAGTTACATTTTTATGAACAAATATTTTATGACAAGTGAGAGGAAAGAGTGGATAGAGTGTTAGATTTAGAGTCAGAAAGACTCAGATTCAAATTCCACCTGTGATACAACAACTATGTGCCCGAGAGCAAGGAATTTAATTCTCAGTCTTGGGGAACTCTTAAAAACTATGTTAGACATAGTTTGAGAACTGAATTGGAAGAGTGAATTCTCACACTGGGAACTCCTATGCAGAAGAAATCAAGAGTTCACTGATATACTGACGTTCATCAAAGCAATTGGGATCCAAGTAATGAATAAAAAATGTGACAGCCTAAAGATCACTATCAACATCCAATGCCATTATAAAAATAGATAATAAATATTTCATAGTTTATTTCATAATCATGCTATAGGCTATGTAAAACTATGTATTCGTTCTAGGTTTTTTTTAAAATTATGATTTGTGTGAACTAGAAAAAATACAAGAATTGAAAAGACTCAGTAGAACATGATCAGAAAAAGTTTGGCAATAATATTCTTATATCGCAATATAGGACAAAGGAGAAACCTGAACTAAACAAACTTCAACTCAGTTCAACAAATATTTATTAAGCATTTGCTACACACATAAAGAATTGTGTTAGGTGCCAGCCAATAATTAGCATTCTTTGATTTCCTATTGTAGTCATGCCATTTATCAATATCTTTAAAATATTCAACTATTCAACAATTACATAAGTAACATACAGGACTACTTGATCACATTAATTAGCTTCTTTTCTATCCCAAACTGTTTTACCCCAAAATTTATTAAAGACTGACATTAAACTCTTGGTTCAGACAGAAAGCCCAAGGAAGACTAAGTATTTCTAGAAAAAATCCAAGAGACTAATTCCTTCAGCTAATGACTGGATATTTTCCCCCTTATTTTTGGTTCCTCTTTTTAATCCTATCCACTTATTGATAGTTTCCTCAACTTAGTATGAACATCTTTAATTCATTCTTTTTTTAATTCACTTTTCAGTTACACCTATTACTAAGGCTGAATAAGTAGTAGATTCTAGGAAAAATTTGAAAATGCATTCCAAATTAAATCAACATATACTGTGAAATCATTATAAAGGTCAAATTAGGGGAGAGCTGAAAAAATACGGCACAGGAATTGAGGCATGAAGGAAGGTAAAGGGTTATAGCATATACATATGCCACACTTATTCTTTTCTTTACTTAATAAACATGTTAAGTGCCTATTATGTTTAGGTATCCTGCTAGATGAAAAGACAAAACAAAAAATTATCCCTGACCTTAAGAAGCTGGCATATTCTGCCTCTCCCCTCAAATCCATCCCCTTTAGGGTTATAGTAGTGAAACATAAATACCAAGTAAACAGATAAATGCTATATAATTTGAGGAGAAATCATTCATTCACAAGTACTTACTAAATACCTATTATTTTTAAGGCATTGAACTGTGCTAGATGCTGATTACAAAAAAAAGAAGAAAGAAAGAAAGAAAGAGAAAGAAAGAAAGAAAGAAAGAAAGAAAGAAAGAAAGAAAGAAGAAAGAAAGAAAGGAAGGAAGAAAGAAAGAAAGAAAGAGAGGAAGGAGGGAAAGAAAAGAAAAGAAAGAAAAGAAAAGAAAAGAAAAGAAAAGAAGAGAAAAGAAAAGAAAAGAAAAGAAAAGAAAGGAAAAGAAAAGAAAGAAAAAGAAGGTAAAAACTAGTCCCTGACCTTAAGGAGCATATATTTTGCTGGGAATGCAATATATAAATAGATAACTAAATCTGAGGAGGAAGAGAGAACAGGAAGGTTTTCCATAGGAAATGAAGGGCAGTAAGGATTCTAAGGGCAGAGGTGATGAGAGAACATCCCAGGAATATGGAATTCTGCATTAAAACAAAAAGGTAGGAGGTGGAACGTAAATTTGAAGAATAGCAAGTATGTGAGTTTGGCTGAAATGGAGTGTATGAAGGGGCATATTGTAGGCAAAGATTATAAAGGCAAGCTGTAGCCAGACTGTGAGGATCTTACATGCCAAGTTGAAGAATATGCATTTTATCTTAGAAGCAAAGCAATAGGGAGCCAATAATATTCTTGAAAAGAGGGATGACATAGTTGTACTTATACTGATAGATTGGAAAGGGGTAGAGACTGGAAGCTGAGAGACCAATTAGGAGATTATTGAAACAGATGAAGAGGTGGGGAATGATGACAAAGGTTGGAGAGGATGTGGAAAATAGGGACATTAATGCATTGTTGGTGAAACTTTGAACTTATCCAACCATTTTTGAGAGCAGTCTGAAATTATATTCAAAGAGTTATAAAATTGAGTATACCTTTTTGACCCAGCAATACTACCTTTTGGGTTATTTCCTAAGGTCACTAAGGACAAAGGAAAATAAACTATATGTTCTAAAATATTGATAGCAGTTCTTTTTGCGGTGGCAAAGAACTGGAAATTGAAAGGATGTCCATCAGCTGGAGAATGGCTGAAGAAGTTGAGGTATATGATTGTAATGTAATAATAACATCATGCCATAAAAAATGACAAAGATGATGATCTCAAAAAAATCTGCAAAAACATATACAAAGTAATGCAAAGTGAAGGAAGCAGAACCAGGAGAATACTGTGCACAGAAACAACAAAAATTTATGATGATCAACTGTGAATGGCAACAATTATCAACAAGGCAAGCATCCAGGACAACTCCAAGGGATGACATTATTAAAAAAAGATATCTACTGCCATAGAATGGGCAGACAGCATCTAGATACAGATTGAAACATATCATTCTTCTCTAGTGAAAGCAATAGGTATCTTGTCTTACAACATGATGCACAGAGAAATATGTATCATATGATAATATATGTGCAACTTATATCATATTACCTGCTTCTGGGAGGGAGGAGAGGTGGAAGGGAAGAGGAAAATAATAATGAGGCAGATTTGGAGGCATAGCTAATGTGAGAATTTGTTTCTTTTGGACCAGCTTATCTAATATAATTTATTACATATTTCTAATAAGGTGCATGTGTTATATTGTTATGCTAAATATATTATGTTATATATATATATACATATATATATACACACACACACACACACACACATTTCTTAAAATGGTCATTCAAAACAAAACAGAATTTGGGAAAACAATCAGACATCAGCACATTATTACCACTCTTAAAGGCAATCAAGAAAACATGAGTGACTGGCTATCTATTTGTCTACTTCAATATTTCTACAAAACCATAATGAGAATAATCTATATCATACTGAAAGTGTGAAAAGGGAATAGGTAGGTTCTAACATACTATAGTAGAACACATCTTAAGAGTTACACAACTAACTGAAAGTTTCCAAGAAAACAATATCCCTCTGGTATTTATTGTAAGTTATCTTTAAAAAATTATTTTATTCTAAAAATCAAAGTGCTATCCTAAAAATATTCCTTAAATAAGGTATCACATATATACATATGAAAGTCATATAGGATTATTTGCAAGATGGAACAAAAGAGTTGCCCTTGTTCAACGACAAGAATATCCAGCATAAAAATAGGATGGCATGTTCAACAAAGGTGTTTGTCACTATCTTAAATAATAATAAAAATAATAGCTAGCATTTATACAGTGCTTTGGGAGCAAAGCAATTTACAAATATTATCTCATTTGATGATCAAGGCAGAACCCAAATTTAAGAGATGAAGGGCTAGAAGCTGATCCAGCAAAGCCAATTAAATGAGAGATTCAAAATCACTCCAAAGAGTGATTAAATATCCATATAGGAAAAATCAAGTAGACAAAGGGTATTATATATATTATATTATATATATTATATATATTAGTATAAATCTCTTAGAATGATGCTGAAGATGGGCAATTAACTGGGCTCAGAATTAACAGTCAAAGGTGTTGGTGGGTTTACATTTAAGAAACTATGCAACATTTTAAATAACTCCACACTTTTCTATAAAACAAAATCCCATCATTTAACATTAATATTCTTCCAGGAGTCATAAAGGGCATTGAAATCAAAGCCTCTTTAGAAGTAAAATTATCAATTACTCAAAAGGCAATAGAGAGGCACAACCTTACTCTTTCTCCGACTCTCTAGTCAGCTCTCTCCAACTACTACTAAGTGTCTGAGGCTGGATTTGAACCCAGCTCTTCCTGACTCCAGGTTCAGCAGTCAATCCTATATACCATCTGTTTTTTTCTTCACTCACTCACCCACAACCCTAGTTCAAGTCCTCATTTTCTCTCTCTTAGACTACTGTAACAACCTTCCTATTGTTCTCCCATGTTATTCTCCACCACTTATTCTCTATTCAAGGTGCTACAGTAGCTCCTGTTACCTTGGGGATCAATTATGAAGTCCTCCATTTGTCATTAAAAGCTTTTCACAAGTTGACCCCACCAAACCCCTTTAGTCCTTGCACATCCCACTCTCCTTCTGCATTCTGTAACTGAGGGACACTGACCTGCTTGTAGTTCCTTAAATATCATACTCTACCTCTTTTCTCTAGGTCTTTTGTGAGACTATCTCTCATGACTGGAATGCAGCCCCTCACCCTTCACCCCAGAACCTTTTATTCTCCCTTGTTTGACTTTTGAAGGAGGTTATTCCTGGCTACCCATCCCCATTCACACATTCTCTTTTATAAAATTTGTTTTGCATATATATAGATTCTCTCTCTCTCTCTCTCTCTCTCTCTCTCTCTCTCTCTCTCTCTCTCTCTCTCTCTCTCT